>NW_026777375.1:0-80026 GCF_030936135.1 Gavia stellata
TCTGCTCAATCTGGCCAGAGCTCAACACCGACATTACGAACGTCCAGGGATTGCTCCTACACTAAAGGTGCCAGCCCTGAAAGCTCTTGCTGGTCCTCATCTCCCACTGGTAACCTCTCAAACGAACCACAAACACTTGGGCTCTGAACTTGTTTAGCCTACTAAAACTTCCAACGTACACAGCCTCTCCTGCTCAATCTGGCCAGAGCTCAACACCGAAATTGCGAACGTCCAGGGATTGCTCCTACACTAAAGGTGCCAGCCCTGAAAGCTCTTGCTGGTCCTCATCTCCCACTGGTAACCTCTCAAACGAACCACAAACACTTGGGCTCTGAACTTGTTTAGCCTACTAAAACTTCCAACGTACACAGCCTCTCCTGCTCAATCTGGCCAGAGCTCAACACCGAAATTGCAAACGTCCAGCGATTGCTCCTACACTAAAGGTGCCAGCCCTGAAAGCTCTTGCTGGTCCTCATCTCCCACTGGTAACCTCTCAAACGAACCACAAACACTTGGGCTCTCAACTTGTTTAGCCTACTAAAACTTCCAACGTACACAGCCTCTCCTGCTCAATCTGGCCAGAGCTCAACACCGACATTGCGAACGTCCAGGATTGCTCCTACACTAAAGGTGCCAGCCCTGAAAGCTCTTGCTGGTCCTCATCTCCCACTTGTAACCTCTCAAACGAACCACAAACACTTGGGCTCTGAACTTGTTTAGCCTACTAAAACTTCCAACGTACACAGCCTCTCCTGCTCAATCTGGCCAGAGCTCAACACCGACATTGCGAACGTCCAGGGATTGCTCCTACACTAAAGGTGCCAGCCCTGAAAGCTCTTGCTGGTCCTCATCTCCCACTGGTAACCTCTCAAACGAACCACAAACACTTGGGCTCTGAACTTGTTTAGCCTACTAAAACTTCCAACGTACACAGCCTCTCCTGCTCAATCTGGCCAGAGCTCAACACCGACATTGCGAACGTCCAGGGATTGCTCCTACAATAAAGGTGCCAGCCCTGAAAGCTCTTGCTGGTCCTCATCTCCCACTGGTAACCTCTCAAACGAACCACAAACACTTGGGCTCTGAACTTGTTTAGCCTACTAAAACTTCCAACGTACACAGCCTCTCCTGCTCAATCTGGCCAGAGCTCAACACCGACATTGCGAACGTCCAGGGATTGCTCCTACACTAAAGGTGCCAGCCCTGAAAGCTCTTGCTGGTCCTCATCTCCCACTGGTAACCTCTCAAACGAACCACAAACACTTGGCCTCTGAACTTGTTTAGCCTACTAAAACTTCCAACGTACACAGCCTCTCCTGCTCAATTTGGCCAGAGCTCAACACCGACATTGCGAACGTCCAGGGATTGCTCCTACAATAAAGGTGCCAGCCCTGAAAGCTCTTGCTGGTCCTCATCTCCCACTGGTAACCTCTCAAACGAACCACAAACACTTGGGCTCTGAACTTGTTTAGCCTACTAAAACTTCCAACGTACACAGCCTCTCCTGCTCAATCTGGCCAAAATTCACCAACGAAATTACAAACGTC
Source organism: Gavia stellata (assembly GCF_030936135.1). NCBI lineage: Eukaryota > Metazoa > Chordata > Aves > Gaviiformes > Gaviidae > Gavia > Gavia stellata. Next base: position 1,548 of record NW_026777375.1, read on the forward strand.
CAGGGATTGCTCCTACACTAAAGGTGCCAGCCCTGAAAGCTCTTGCTGGTCCTCATCTCCCACTGGTAACCTCTCAAACGAACCACAAACACTTGGGCTCTCAACTTGTTTAGCCTACTAAAACTTCCAACGTACACAGCCTCTCCTGCTCAATCTGGCCAGAGCTCAACACCGACATTGCGAACGTCCAGGGATTGCTCCTACACTAAAGGTGCCAGCCCTGAAAGCTCTTGCTGGTCCTCATCTCCCACTGGTAACCTCTCAAACGAACCACAAACACTTGGCCTCTGAACTTGTTTAGCCTACTAAAACTTCCAACGTACACAGCCTCTCCTGCTCAATCTGGCCAGAGCTCAACACCGAAATTACGAACGTCCAGGGATTGCTCCTACACTAAAGGTGCCAGCCCTGAAAGCTCTTGCTGGTCCTCATCTCCCACTGGTAAGCTCTCAAACGAACCACAAACACTTGGGCTCTGAACTTGTTTAGCCTACTAAAACTTGCAACGTACACAGCCTCTCCTGCTCAATCTGGCCAGAGCTCAACACCGACATTACGAACGTCCAGGGATTGCTCCTACACTAAAGGTGCCAGCCCTGAAAGCTCTTGCTGGTCCTCATCTCCCACTGGTAACCTCTCAAACGAACCACAAACACTTGGGCTCTGAACTTGTTTAGCCTACTAAAACTTCCAACGTACACAGCCTCTCCTGCTCAATCTGGCCAGAGCTCAACACCGAAATTGCGAACGTCCAGGGATTGCTCCTACACTAAAGGTGCCAGCCCTGAAAGCTCTTGCTGGTCCTCATCTCCCACTGGTAACCTCTCAAACGAACCACAAACACTTGGGCTCTGAACTTGTTTAGCCTACTAAAACTTCCAACGTACACAGCCTCTCCTGCTCAATCTGGCCAGAGCTCAACACCGACATTGCGAACGTCCAGGGATTGCTCCTACAATAAAGGTGCCAGCCCTGAAAGCTCTTGCTGGTCCTCATCTCCCACTGGTAACCTCTCAAACGAACCACAAACACTTGGGCTCTGAACTTGTTTAGCCTACTAAAACTTCCAACGTACACAGCCTCTCCTGCTCAATCTGGCCAGAGCTCAACACCGACATTGCGAACGTCCAGGGATTGCTCCTACAATAAAGGTGCCAGCCCTGAAAGCTCTTGCTGGTCCTCATCTCCCACTGGTAACCTCTCAAACGAACCACAAACACTTGGGCTCTGAACTTGTTTAGCCTACTAAAACTTCCAACGTACACAGCCTCTCCTGCTCAATCTGGCCAAAATTCACCAACGAAATTACAAACGTCCAGGGATTGCTCCTACACTAAAGGTGCCAGCCCTGAAAGCTCTTGCTGGTCCTCATCTCCCACTGGTAACCTCTCAAACGAACCACAAACACTTGGGCTCTGAACTTGTTTCGCCTACTAAAACTTCCAACGTACACAGCCTCTCCTGCTCAATCTGGCCAGAGCTCAACACCGACATTGCGAACGTCCAGGGATTGCTCCTACACTAAAGGTGCCAGCCCTGAAAGCTCTTGCTGGTCCTCATCTCCCACTGGTAACCTCTCAAACGAACCACAAACACTTGGGCTCTGAACTTGTTTAGCCTACTAAAACTTCCAACGTACACAGCCGCTCCTGCTCAATCTGGCCAGAGCTCAACACCGACATTGCGAACGTCCAGGGATTGCTCCTACACTAAAGGTGCCAGCCCTGAAAGCTCTTGCTGGTCCTCATCTCCCACTGGTAACCTCTCAAACGAACCACAAACACTTGGGCTCTGAACTTGTTTAGGCTGCTAAAACTTCCAACGTACACAGCCTCTCCTGCTCAATCTGGCCAGAGCTCAACACCGACATTGCGAACGTCCAGGGATTGCTCCTACACTAAAGGTGCCAGCCCTGAAAGCTCTTGCTGGTCCTCATCTCCCACTGGTAACCTCTCAAACGAACCACAAACACTTGGGCTCTGAACTTGTTTAGCCTACTAAAACTTCCAACGTACACAGCCTCTCCTGCTCAATCTGGCCAGAGCTCAACACCGACATTGCGAACGTCCAGGGATTGCTCCTACACTAAAGGTGCCAGCCCTGAAAGCTCTTGCTGGTCCTCATCTCCCACTGGTAACCTCTCAAACGAACCACAAACACTTGGCCTCTGAACTTGTTTAGCCTACTAAAACTTCCAACGTACACAGCCTCTCCTGCTCAATCTGGCCAAAATTCACCAACGAAATTACGAACGTCCAGGGATTGCTCCTACACTAAAGGTGCCAGCCCTGAAAGCTCTTGCTGGTCCTCATCTCCCACTGGTAACCTCTCAAACGAACCACAAACACTTGGGCTCTGAACTTGTTTAGCCTACTAAAACTTCCAACGTACACAGCCTCTCCTGCTCAATCTGGCCAGAGCTCAGCACCGACATTGCGAACGTCCAGGGATTGCTCCTACACTAAAGGTGCCAGCCCTGAAAGCTCTTGCTGGTCCTCATCTCCCACTGGTAACCTCTCAAACGAACCACAAACACTTGGGCTCTCAACTTGTTTAGCCTACTAAAACTTCCAACGTACACAGCCTCTCCTGCTCAATCTGGCCAGAGCTCAACACCGACATTGCGAACGTCCAGGGATTGCTCCTACACTAAAGGTGCCAGCCCTGAAACCTCTTGCTGGTCCTCATCTCCCACTGGTAACCTCTCAAACGAACCACAAACACTTGGGCTCTGAACTTGTTTAGCCTACTAAAACTTCCAACGTACACAGCCTCTCCTGCTCAATCTGGCCAGAGGTCAACACCGAAATTACGAACGTCCAGGGATTGCTCCTACACTAAAGGTGCCAGCCCTGAAAGCTCTTGCTGGTCCTCATCTCCCACTGGTAACCTCTCAAACGAACCACAAACACTTGGGCTCTGAACTTGTTTAGCCTACTAAAACTTCCAACGTACACAGCCTCTCCTGCTCAATCTGGCCAGAGCTCAACACCGACATTGCGAACGTCCAGGGATTGCTCCTACACTAAAGGTGCCAGCCCTGAAAGCTCTTGCTGGTCCTCATCTCCCACTGGTAACCTCTCAAACGAACCACAAACACTTGGCCTCTGAACTTGTTTAGCCTACTAAAACTTCCAACGTACACAGCCTCTCCTGCTCAATCTGGCCAGAGCTCAACACCGACATTGCGAACGTCCAGCGATTGCTCCTACACTAAAGGTGCCAGCCCTGAAAGCTCTTGCTGGTCCTCATCTCCCACTGGTAACCTCTCAAACGAACCACAAACACTTGGGCTCTGAACTTGTTTAGCCTACTAAAACTTCCAACGTACACAGCCTCTCCTGCTCAATCTGGCCAAAATTCACCAACGAAATTACGAACGTCCAGGGATTGCTCCTACACTAAAGGTGCCAGCCCTGAAAGCTCTTGCTGGTCCTCATCTCCCACTGGTAACCTCTCAAACGAACCACAAACACTTGGCCTCTGAACTTGTTTAGCCTACTAAAACTTCCAACGTACACAGCCTCTCCTGCTCAATCTGGCCAGAGCTCAACACCGACATTGCGAACGTCCAGGGATTGCTCCTACACTAAAGGTGCCAGCCCTGAAAGCTCTTGCTGGTCCTCATCTCCCACTGGTAACCTCTCAAACGAACCACAAACACTTGGGCTCTGAACTTGTTTAGGCTGCTAAAACTTCCAATGTACACAGCCTCTCCTGCTCAATCTGGCCAGAGCTCAACACCAACATTGCGAACGTCCAGGGATTGCTCCTACACTAAAGGTGCCAGCCCTGAAAGCTCTTGCTGGTCCTCATCTCCCACTGGTAAGCTCTCAAACGAACCACAAACACTTGGGCTCTGAACTTGTTTAGCCTACTAAAACTTCCAACGTACACAGCCTCTCCTGCTCAATCTGGCCAGAGCTCAACACCGACATTACGAACGTCCAGGGATTGCTCCTACACTAAAGGTGCCAGCCCTGAAAGCTCTTGCTGGTCCTCATCTCCCACTGGTAACCTCTCAAACGAACCACAAACACTTGGGCTCTGAACTTGTTTAGCCTACTAAAACTTCCAACGTACACAGCCTCTCCTGCTCAATCTGGCCAGAGCTCAACACCGAAATTGCGAACGTCCAGGATTGCTCCTACACTAAAGGTGCCAGCCCTGAAAGCTCTTGCTGGTCCTCATCTCCCACTGGTAACCTCTCAAACGAACCACAAACACTTGGGCTCTGAACTTGTTTAGCCTACTAAAACTTCCAACGTACACAGCCTCTCCTGCTCAATCTGGCCAGAGCTCAACACCGACATTGCGAACGTCCAGGGATTGCTCCTACAATAAAGGTGCCAGCCCTGAAAGCTCTTGCTGGTCCTCATCTCCCACTGGTAACCTCTCAAACGAACCACAAACACTTGGGCTCTGAACTTGTTTAGCCTACTAAAACTTCCAACGTACACAGCCTCTCCTGCTCAATCTGGCCAGAGCTCAACACCGACATTGCGAACGTCCAGGGATTGCTCCTACAATAAAGGTGCCAGCCCTGAAAGCTCTTGCTGGTCCTCATCTCCCACTGGTAACCTCTCAAACGAACCACAAACACTTGGGCTCTGAACTTGTTTAGCCTACTAAAACTTCCAACGTACACAGCCTCTCCTGCTCAATCTGGCCAAAATTCACCAACGAAATTACAAACGTCCAGGGATTGCTCCTACACTAAAGGTGCCAGCCCTGAAAGCTCTTGCTGGTCCTCATCTCCCACTGGTAACCTCTCAAACGAACCACAAACACTTGGGCTCTGAACTTGTTTCGCCTACTAAAACTTCCAACGTACACAGCCTCTCCTGCTCAATCTGGCCAGAGCTCAACACCGACATTGCGAACGTCCAGGGATTGCTCCTACACTAAAGGTGCCAGCCCTGAAAGCTCTTGCTGGTCCTCATCTCCCACTGGTAACCTCTCAAACGAACCACAAACACTTGGGCTCTGAACTTGTTTAGCCTACTAAAACTTCCAACGTACACAGCCGCTCCTGCTCAATCTGGCCAGAGCTCAACACCGACATTGCGAACGTCCAGGGATTGCTCCTACACTAAAGGTGCCAGCCCTGAAAGCTCTTGCTGGTCCTCATCTCCCACTGGTAACCTCTCAAACGAACCACAAACACTTGGGCTCTGAACTTGTTTAGGCTGCTAAAACTTCCAACGTACACAGCCTCTCCTGCTCAATCTGGCCAGAGCTCAACACCGACATTGCGAACGTCCAGGGATTGCTCCTACACTAAAGGTGCCAGCCCTGAAAGCTCTTGCTGGTCCTCATCTCCCACTGGTAACCTCTCAAACGAACCACAAACACTTGGGCTCTGAACTTGTTTAGCCTACTAAAACTTCCAACGTACACAGCCTCTCCTGCTCAATCTGGCCAGAGCTCAACACCGACATTGCGAACGTCCAGGGATTGCTCCTACACTAAAGGTGCCAGCCCTGAAAGCTCTTGCTGGTCCTCATCTCCCACTAGTAACCTCTCAAACGAACCACAAACACTTGGCCTCTGAACTTGTTTAGCCTACTAAAACTTCCAACGTACACAGCCTCTCCTGCTCAATCTGGCCAAAATTCACCAACGAAATTACGAACGTCCAGGGATTGCTCCTACACTAAAGGTGCCAGCCCTGAAAGCTCTTGCTGGTCCTCATCTCCCACTGGTAACCTCTCAAACGAACCACAAACACTTGGGCTCTGAACTTGTTTAGCCTACTAAAACTTCCAACGTACACAGCCTCTCCTGCTCAATCTGGCCAGAGCTCAGCACCGACATTGCGAACGTCCAGGGATTGCTCCTACACTAAAGGTGCCAGCCCTGAAAGCTCTTGCTGGTCCTCATCTCCCACTGGTAACCTCTCAAACGAACCACAAACACTTGGGCTCTCAACTTGTTTAGCCTACTAAAACTTCCAACGTACACAGCCTCTCCTGCTCAATCTGGCCAGAGCTCAACACCGACATTGCGAACGTCCAGGGATTGCTCCTACACTAAAGGTGCCAGCCCTGAAAGCTCTTGCTGGTCCTCATCTCCCACTGGTAACCTCTCAAACGAACCACAAACACTTGGGCTCTGAACTTGTTTAGCCTACTAAAACTTCCAACGTACACAGCCTCTCCTGCTCAATCTGGCCAGAGGTCAACACCGAAATTACGAACGTCCAGGGATTGCTCCTACACTAAAGGTGCCAGCCCTGAAAGCTCTTGCTGGTCCTCATCTCCCACTGGTAACCTCTCAAACGAACCACAAACACTTGGGCTCTGAACTTGTTTAGCCTACTAAAACTTCCAACGTACACAGCCTCTCCTGCTCAATCTGGCCAGAGCTCAACACCGACATTGCGAACGTCCAGGGATTGCTCCTACACTAAAGGTGCCAGCCCTGAAAGCTCTTGCTGGTCCTCATCTCCCACTGGTAACCTCTCAAACGAACCACAAACACTTGGCCTCTGAACTTGTTTAGCCTACTAAAACTTCCAACGTACACAGCCTCTCCTGCTCAATCTGGCCAGAGCTCAACACCGACATTGCGAACGTCCAGCGATTGCTCCTACACTAAAGGTGCCAGCCCTGAAAGCTCTTGCTGGTCCTCATCTCCCACTGGTAACCTCTCAAACGAACCACAAACACTTGGGCTCTGAACTTGTTTAGCCTACTAAAACTTCCAACGTACACAGCCTCTCCTGCTCAATCTGGCCAAAATTCACCAACGAAATTACGAACGTCCAGGGATTGCTCCTACACTAAAGGTGCCAGCCCTGAAAGCTCTTGCTGGTCCTCATCTCCCACTGGTAACCTCTCAAACGAACCACAAACACTTGGCCTCTGAACTTGTTTAGCCTACTAAAACTTCCAACGTACACAGCCTCTCCTGCTCAATCTGGCCAGAGCTCAACACCGACATTGCGAACGTCCAGGGATTGCTCCTACACTAAAGGTGCCAGCCCTGAAAGCTCTTGCTGGTCCTCATCTCCCACTGGTAACCTCTCAAACGAACCACAAACACTTGGGCTCTGAACTTGTTTAGGCTGCTAAAACTTCCAATGTACACAGCCTCTCCTGCTCAATCTGGCCAGAGCTCAACACCAACATTGCGAACGTCCAGGGATTGCTCCTACACTAAAGGTGCCAGCCCTGAAAGCTCTTGCTGGTCCACATCTCCCACTGGTAACCTCTCAAACGAACCACAAACACTTGGCCTCTGAACTTGTTTAGCCTACTAAAACTTCCAACGTACACAGCCTCTCCTGCTCAATTTGGCCAGAGCTCAACACCGACATTGCGAACGTCCAGGGATTGCTCCTACAATAAAGGTGCCAGCCCTGAAAGCTCTTGCTGGTCCTCATCTCCCACTGGTAACCTCTCAAACGAACCACAAACACTTGGGCTCTCAACTTGTTTAGCCTACTAAAACTTCCAACGTACACAGCCTCTCCTGCTCAATCTGGCCAAAATTCACCAACGAAATTACAAACGTCCAGGGATTGCTCCTACACTAAAGGTGCCAGCCCTGAAAGCTCTTGCTGGTCCTCATCTCCCACTGGTAACCTCTCAAACGAACCACAAACACTTGGGCTCTGAACTTGTTTAGCCTACTAAAACTTCCAACGTACACAGCCTCTCCTGCTCAATCTGGCCAGAGCTCAACACCGACATTACGAACGTCCAGGGATTGCTCCTACACTAAAGGTGCCAGCCCTGAAAGCTCTTGCTGGTCCTCATCTCCCACTGGTAACCTCTCAAACGAACCACAAACACTTGGGCTCTGAACTTGTTTAGCCTACTAAAACTTCCAACGTACACAGCCTCTCCTGCTCAATCTGGCCAGAGCTCAACACCGAAATTGCGAACGTCCAGGGATTGCTCCTACACTAAAGGTGCCAGCCCTGAAAGCTCTTGCTGGTCCTCATCTCCCACTGGTAACCTCTCAAACGAACCACAAACACTTGGGCTCTGAACTTGTTTAGCCTACTAAAACTTCCAACGTACACAGCCTCTCCTGCGCAATCTGGCCAGAGCTCAACACCGAAATTGCAAACGTCCAGCGATTGCTCCTACACTAAAGGTGCCAGCCCTGAAAGCTCTTGCTGGTCCTCATCTCCCACTGGTAACCTCTCAAACGAACCACAAACACTTGGGCTCTCAACTTGTTTAGCCTACTAAAACTTCCAACGTACACAGCCTCTCCTGCTCAATCTGGCCAGAGCTCAACACCGACATTGCGAACGTCCAGGGATTGCTCCTACACTAAAGGTGCCAGCCCTGAAAGCTCTTGCTGGTCCTCATCTCCCACTTGTAACCTCTCAAACGAACCACAAACACTTGGGCTCTGAACTTGTTTAGCCTACTAAAACTTCCAACGTACACAGCCTCTCCTGCTCAATCTGGCCAGAGCTCAACACCGACATTGCGAACGTCCAGGGATTGCTCCTACACTAAAGGTGCCAGCCCTGAAAGCTCTTGCTGGTCCTCATCTCCCACTGGTAACCTCTCAAACGAACCACAAACACTTGGGCTCTGAACTTGTTTAGCCTACTAAAACTTCCAACGTACACAGCCTCTCCTGCTCAATCTGGCCAGAGCTCAACACCGACATTGCGAACGTCCAGGGATTGCTCCTACAATAAAGGTGCCAGCCCTGAAAGCTCTTGCTGGTCCTCATCTCCCACTGGTAACCTCTCAAACGAACCACAAACACTTGGGCTCTGAACTTGTTTAGCCTACTAAAACTTCCAACGTACACAGCCTCTCCTGCTCAATCTGGCCAGAGCTCAACACCGACATTGCGAACGTCCAGGGATTGCTCCTACACTAAAGGTGCCAGCCCTGAAAGCTCTTGCTGGTCCTCATCTCCCACTGGTAACCTCTCAAACGAACCACAAACACTTGGGCTCTCAACTTGTTTAGCCTACTAAAACTTCCAACGTACGCAGCCTCTCCTGCTCAATTTGGCCAGAGCTCAACACCGACATTGCGAACGTCCAGGGATTGCTCCTACAATAAAGGTGCCAGCCCTGAAAGCTCTTGCTGGTCCTCATCTCCCACTGGTAACCTCTCAAACGAACCACAAACACTTGGGCTCTGAACTTGTTTAGCCTACTAAAACTTCCAACGTACACAGCCTCTCCTGCTCAATCTGGCCAAAATTCACCAACGAAATTACAAACGTCCAGGGATTGCTCCTACACTAAAGGTGCCAGCCCTGAAAGCTCTTGCTGGTCCTCATCTCCCACTGGTAACCTCTCAAACGAACCACAAACACTTGGGCTCTCAACTTGTTTAGCCTACTAAAACTTCCAACGTACACAGCCTCTCCTGCTCAATCTGGCCAGAGCTCAACACCGACATTGCGAACGTCCAGGGATTGCTCCTACACTAAAGGTGCCAGCCCTGAAAGCTCTTGCTGGTCCTCATCTCCCACTGGTAACCTCTCAAACGAACCACAAACACTTGGCCTCTGAACTTGTTTAGCCTACTAAAACTTCCAACGTACACAGCCTCTCCTGCTCAATCTGGCCAGAGCTCAACACCGAAATTACGAACGTCCAGGGATTGCTCCTACACTAAAGGTGCCAGCCCTGAAAGCTCTTGCTGGTCCTCATCTCCCACTGGTAAGCTCTCAAACGAACCACAAACACTTGGGCTCTGAACTTGTTTAGCCTACTAAAACTTCCAACGTACACAGCCTCTCCTGCTCAATCTGGCCAGAGCTCAACACAACAAAAAAACATAACAAACAATCCGACATTACGAACGTCCAGGGATTGCTCCTACACTAAAGGTGCCAGCCCTGAAAGCTCTTGCTGGTCCTCATCTCCCACTGGTAACCTCTCAAACGAACCACAAACACTTGGGCTCTGAACTTGTTTAGCCTACTAAAACTTCCAACGTACACAGCCTCTCCTGCTCAATCTGGCCAGAGCTCAACACCGAAATTGCGAACGTCCAGGGATTGCTCCTACACTAAAGGTGCCAGCCCTGAAAGCTCTTGCTGGTCCTCATCTCCCACTGGTAACCTCTCAAACGAACCACAAACACTTGGGCTCTGAACTTGTTTAGCCTACTAAAACTTCCAACGTACACAGCCTCTCCTGCTCAATCTGGCCAGAGCTCAACACCGACATTGCGAACGTCCAGGGATTGCTCCTACAATAAAGGTGCCAGCCCTGAAAGCTCTTGCTGGTCCTCATCTCCCACTGGTAACCTCTCAAACGAACCACAAACACTTGGGCTCTGAACTTGTTTAGCCTACTAAAACTTCCAACGTACACAGCCTCTCCTGCTCAATCTGGCCAGAGCTCAACACCGACATTGCGAACGTCCAGGGATTGCTCCTACAATAAAGGTGCCAGCCCTGAAAGCTCTTGCTGGTCCTCATCTCCCACTGGTAACCTCTCAAACGAACCACAAACACTTGGGCTCTGAACTTGTTTAGCCTACTAAAACTTCCAACGTACACAGCCTCTCCTGCTCAATCTGGCCAAAATTCACCAACGAAATTACAAACGTCCAGGGATTGCTCCTACACTAAAGGTGCCAGCCCTGAAAGCTCTTGCTGGTCCTCATCTCCCACTGGTAACCTCTCAAACGAACCACAAACACTTGGGCTCTGAACTTGTTTCGCCTACTAAAACTTCCAACGTACACAGCCTCTCCTGCTCAATCTGGCCAGAGCTCAACACCGACATTGCGAACGTCCAGGGATTGCTCCTACACTAAAGGTGCCAGCCCTGAAAGCTCTTGCTGGTCCTCATCTCCCACTGGTAACCTCTCAAACGAACCACAAACACTTGGGCTCTGAACTTGTTTAGCCTACTAAAACTTCCAACGTACACAGCCGCTCCTGCTCAATCTGGCCAGAGCTCAACACCGACATTGCGAACGTCCAGGGATTGCTCCTACACTAAAGGTGCCAGCCCTGAAAGCTCTTGCTGGTCCTCATCTCCCACTGGTAACCTCTCAAACGAACCACAAACACTTGGGCTCTGAACTTGTTTAGGCTGCTAAAACTTCCAACGTACACAGCCTCTCCTGCTCAATCTGGCCAGAGCTCAACACCGACATTGCGAACGTCCAGGGATTGCTCCTACACTAAAGGTGCCAGCCCTGAAAGCTCTTGCTGGTCCTCATCTCCCACTGGTAACCTCTCAAACGAACCACAAACACTTGGGCTCTGAACTTGTTTAGCCTACTAAAACTTCCAACGTACACAGCCTCTCCTGCTCAATCTGGCCAGAGCTCAACACCGACATTGCGAACGTCCAGGGATTGCTCCTACACTAAAGGTGCCAGCCCTGAAAGCTCTTGCTGGTCCTCATCTCCCACTGGTAACCTCTCAAACGAACCACAAACACTTGGCCTCTGAACTTGTTTAGCCTACTAAAACTTCCAACGTACACAGCCTCTCCTGCTCAATCTGGCCAAAATTCACCAACGAAATTACGAACGTCCAGGGATTGCTCCTACACTAAAGGTGCCAGCCCTGAAAGCTCTTGCTGGTCCTCATCTCCCACTGGTAACCTCTCAAACGAACCACAAACACTTGGGCTCTGAACTTGTTTAGCCTACTAAAACTTCCAACGTACACAGCCTCTCCTGCTCAATCTGGCCAGAGCTCAACACCGACATTGCGAACGTCCAGGGATTGCTCCTACACTAAAGGTGCCAGCCCTGAAAGCTCTTGCTGGTCCTCATCTCCCACTGGTAACCTCTCAAACGAACCACAAACACTTGGGCTCTGAACTTGTTTAGCCTACTAAAACTTCCAACGTACACAGCCTCTCCTGCTCAATCTGGCCAGAGCTCAACACCGACATTGCGAACGTCCAGGGATTGCTCCTACACTAAAGGTGCCAGCCCTGAAAGCTCTTGCTGGTCCTCATCTCCCACTGGTAACCTCTCAAACGAACCACAAACACTTGGGCTCTGAACTTGTTTAGCCTACTAAAACTTCCAACGTACACAGCCTCTCCTGCTCAATCTGGCCAGAGCTCAACACTGAAATTGCGAACGTCCAGCGATTGCTCCTACACTAAAGGTGCCAGCCCTGAAAGCTCTTGCTGGTCCTCATCTCCCACTGGTAACCTCTCAAACGAACCACAAACACTTGGGCTCTGAACTTGTTTAGCCTACTAAAACTTCCAACGTACACAGCCTCTCCTGCTCAATCTGGCCAGAGCTCAACACCGACATTGCGAACGTCCAGGGATTGCTCCTACAATAAAGGTGCCAGCCCTGAAAGCTCTTGCTGGTCCTCATCTCCCACTGGTAACCTCTCAAACGAACCACAAACACTTGGGCTCTGAACTTGTTTCGCCTACTAAAACTTCCAACGTACACAGCCTCTCCTGCTCAATCTGGCCAGAGCTCAACACCGACATTGCGAACGTCCAGGATTGCTCCTACACTAAAGGTGCCAGCCCTGAAAGCTCTTGCTGGTCCTCATCTCCCACTGGTAACCTCTCAAACGAACCACAAACACTTGGGCTCTGAACTTGTTTAGCCTACTAAAACTTCCAACGTACACAGCCGCTCCTGCTCAATCTGGCCAGAGCTCAACACCGACATTGCGAACGTCCAGGGATTGCTCCTACACTAAAGGTGCCAGCCCTGAAAGCTCTTGCTGGTCCTCATCTCCCACTGGTAACCTCTCAAACGAACCACAAACACTTGGGCTCTGAACTTGTTTAGGCTGCTAAAACTTCCAACGTACACAGCCTCTCCTGCTCAATCTGGCCAGAGCTCAACACCGACATTGCGAACGTCCAGGGATTGCTCCTACACTAAAGGTGCCAGCCCTGAAAGCTCTTGCTGGTCCTCATCTCCCACTGGTAACCTCTCAAACGAACCACAAACACTTGGGCTCTGAACTTGTTTAGCCTACTAAAACTTCCAACGTACACAGCCTCTCCTGCTCAATCTGGCCAGAGCTCAACACCGACATTGCGAACGTCCAGGGATTGCTCCTACACTAAAGGTGCCAGCCCTGAAAGCTCTTGCTGGTCCTCATCTCCCACTAGTAACCTCTCAAACGAACCACAAACACTTGGCCTCTGAACTTGTTTAGCCTACTAAAACTTCCAACGTACACAGCCTCTCCTGCTCAATCTGGCCAAAATTCACCAACGAAATTACGAACGTCCAGGGATTGCTCCTACACTAAAGGTGCCAGCCCTGAAAGCTCTTGCTGGTCCTCATCTCCCACTGGTAACCTCTCAAACGAACCACAAACACTTGGGCTCTGAACTTGTTTAGCCTACTAAAACTTCCAACGTACACAGCCTCTCCTGCTCAATCTGGCCAGAGCTCAGCACCGACATTGCGAACGTCCAGGGATTGCTCCTACACTAAAGGTGCCAGCCCTGAAAGCTCTTGCTGGTCCTCATCTCCCACTGGTAACCTCTCAAACGAACCACAAACACTTGGGCTCTCAACTTGTTTAGCCTACTAAAACTTCCAACGTACACAGCCTCTCCTGCTCAATCTGGCCAGAGCTCAACACCGACATTGCGAACGTCCAGGGATTGCTCCTACACTAAAGGTGCCAGCCCTGAAAGCTCTTGCTGGTCCTCATCTCCCACTGGTAACCTCTCAAACGAACCACAAACACTTGGGCTCTGAACTTGTTTAGCCTACTAAAACTTCCAACGTACACAGCCTCTCCTGCTCAATCTGGCCAGAGCTCAACACCGACATTACGAACGTCCAGGGATTGCTCCTACACTAAAGGTGCCAGCCCTGAAAGCTCTTGCTGGTCCTCATCTCCCACTGGTAACCTCTCAAACGAACCACAAACACTTGGGCTCTGAACTTGTTTAGCCTAACCTGCTCAATCTGGCCAGAGCTCAACACCGAAATTGCGAACGTCCAGGGATTGCTCCTACACTAAAGGTGCCAGCCCTGAAAGCTCTTGCTGGTCCTCATCTCCCACTGGTAACCTCTCAAACGAACCACAAACACTTGGGCTCTGAACTTGTTTAGCCTACTAAAACTTCCAACGTACACAGCCTCTCCTGCTCAATCTGGCCAGAGCTCAACACCGAAATTGCAAACGTCCAGCGATTGCTCCTACACTAAAGGTGCCAGCCCTGAAAGCTCTTGCTGGTCCTCATCTCCCACTGGTAACCTCTCAAACGAACCACAAACACTTGGGCTCTCAACTTGTTTAGCCTACTAAAACTTCCAACGTACACAGCCTCTCCTGCTCAATCTGGCCAGAGCTCAACACCGACATTGCGAACGTCCAGGGATTGCTCCTACACTAAAGGTACCAGCCCTGAAAGCTCTTGCTGGTCCTCATCTCCCACTTGTAACCTCTCAAACGAACCACAAACACTTGGGCTCTGAACTTGTTTAGCCTACTAAAACTTCCAACGTACACAGCCTCTCCTGCTCAATCTGGCCAGAGCTCAACACCGACATTGCGAACGTCCAGGGATTGCTCCTACACTAAAGGTGCCAGCCCTGAAAGCTCTTGCTGGTCCTCATCTCCCACTGGTAACCTCTCAAACGAACCACAAACACTTGGGCTCTGAACTTGTTTAGCCTACTAAAACTTCCAACGTACACAGCCTCTCCTGCTCAATCTGGCCAGAGCTCAACACCGACATTGCGAACGTCCAGGGATTGCTCCTACAATAAAGGTGCCAGCCCTGAAAGCTCTTGCTGGTCCTCATCTCCCACTGGTAACCTCTCAAACGAACCACAAACACTTGGGCTCTGAACTTGTTTAGCCTACTAAAACTTCCAACGTACACAGCCTCTCCTGCTCAATCTGGCCAGAGCTCAACACCGACATTGCGAACGTCCAGGGATTGCTCCTACACTAAAGGTGCCAGCCCTGAAAGCTCTTGCTGGTCCTCATCTCCCACTGGTAACCTCTCAAACGAACCACAAACACTTGGGCTCTGAACTTGTTTAGCCTACTAAAACTTCCAACGTACACAGCCTCTCCTGCTCAATCTGGCCAGAGCTCAACACCGACATTGCGAACGTCCAGGGATTGCTCCTACAATAAAGGTGCCAGCCCTGAAAGCTCTTGCTGGTCCTCATCTCCCACTGGTAACCTCTCAAACGAACCACAAACACTTGGGCTCTGAACTTGTTTAGCCTACTAAAACTTCCAACGTACACAGCCTCTCCTGCTCAATCTGGCCAAAATTCACCAACGAAATTACAAACGTCCAGGGATTGCTCCTACACTAAAGGTGCCAGCCCTGAAAGCTCTTGCTGGTCCTCATCTCCCACTGGTAACCTCTCAAACGAACCACAAACACTTGGGCTCTGAACTTGTTTAGCCTACTAAAACTTCCAACGTACACAGCCTCTCCTGCTCAATCTGGCCAGAGCTCAACACCGACATTGCGAACGTCCAGGGATTGCTCCTACACTAAGGTGCCAGCCCTGAAAGCTCTTGCTGGTCCTCATCTCCCACTGGTAACCTCTCAAACGAACCACAAACACTTGGCCTCTGAACTTGTTTAGCCTACTAAAACTTCCAACGTACACAGCCTCTCCTGCTCAATCTGGCCAGAGCTCAACACCGAAATTACGAACGTCCAGGGATTGCTCCTACACTAAAGGTGCCAGCCCTGAAAGCTCTTGCTGGTCCTCATCTCCCACTGGTAAGCTCTCAAACGAACCACAAACACTTGGGCTCTGAACTTGTTTAGCCTACTAAAACTTCCAACGTACACAGCCTCTCCTGCTCAATCTGGCCAGAGCTCAACACCGACATTACGAACGTCCAGGGATTGCTCCTACACTAAAGGTGCCAGCCCTGAAAGCTCTTGCTGGTCCTCATCTCCCACTGGTAACCTCTCAAACGAACCACAAACACTTGGGCTCTGAACTTGTTTAGCCTACTAAAACTTCCAACGTACACAGCCTCTCCTGCTCAATCTGGCCAGAGCTCAACACCGACATTGCGAACGTCCAGGGATTGCTCCTACAATAAAGGTGCCAGCCCTGAAAGCTCTTGCTGGTCCTCATCTCCCACTGGTAACCTCTCAAACGAACCACAAACACTTGGGCTCTGAACTTGTTTAGCCTACTAAAACTTCCAACGTACACAGCCTCTCCTGCTCAATCTGGCCAAAATTCACCAACGAAATTACAAACGTCCAGGGATTGCTCCTACACTAAAGGTGCCAGCCCTGAAAGCTCTTGCTGGTCCTCATCTCCCACTGGTAACCTCTCAAACGAACCACAAACACTTGGGCTCTGAACTTGTTTCGCCTACTAAAACTTCCAACGTACACAGCCTCTCCTGCTCAATCTGGCCAGAGCTCAACACCGACATTGCGAACGTCCAGGGATTGCTCCTACACTAAAGGTGCCAGCCCTGAAAGCTCTTGCTGGTCCTCATCTCCCACTGGTAACCTCTCAAACGAACCACAAACACTTGGCTCTGAACTTGTTTAGCCTACTAAAACTTCCAACGTACACAGCCGCTCCTGCTCAATCTGGCCAGAGCTCAACACCGACATTGCGAACGTCCAGGGATTGCTCCTACACTAAAGGTGCCAGCCCTGAAAGCTCTTGCTGGTCCTCATCTCCCACTGGTAACCTCTCAAACGAACCACAAACACTTGGGCTCTGAACTTGTTTAGGCTGCTAAAACTTCCAACGTACACAGCCTCTCCTGCTCAATCTGGCCAGAGCTCAACACCGACATTGCGAACGTCCAGGGATTGCTCCTACACTAAAGGTGCCAGCCCTGAAAGCTCTTGCTGGTCCTCATCTCCCACTGGTAACCTCTCAAACGAACCACAAACACTTGGGCTCTGAACTTGTTTAGCCTACTAAAACTTCCAACGTACACAGCCTCTCCTGCTCAATCTGGCCAGAGCTCAACACCGACATTGCGAACGTCCAGGGATTGCTCCTACACTAAAGGTGCCAGCCCTGAAAGCTCTTGCTGGTCCTCATCTCCCACTAGTAACCTCTCAAACGAACCACAAACACTTGGCCTCTGAACTTGTTTAGCCTACTAAAACTTCCAACGTACACAGCCTCTCCTGCTCAATCTGGCCAGAGCTCAACACCGACATTGCGAACGTCCAGGGATTGCTCCTACACTAAAGGTGCCAGCCCTGAAAGCTCTTGCTGGTCCTCATCTCCCACTGGTAACCTCTCAAACGAACCACAAACACTTGGCCTCTGAACTTGTTTAGCCTACTAAAACTTCCAACGTACACAGCCTCTCCTGCTCAATCTGGCCAGAGCTCAACACCGACATTGCGAACGTCCAGGGATTGCTCCTACACTAAAGGTGCCAGCCCTGAAAGCTCTTGCTGGTCCTCATCTCCCACTGGTAACCTCTCAAACGAACCACAAACACTTGGGCTCTCAACTTGTTTAGCCTACTAAAACTTCCAACGTACACAGCCTCTCCTGCTCAATCTGGCCAGAGCTCAACACCGACATTGCGAACGTCCAGGGATTGCTCCTACACTAAAGGTGCCAGCCCTGAAACCTCTTGCTGGTCCTCATCTCCCACTGGTAACCTCTCAAACGAACCACAAACACTTGGCCTCTGAACTTGTTTAGCCTACTAAAACTTCCAACGTACACAGCCTCTCCTGCTCAATCTGGCCAGAGGTCAACACCGAAATTACGAACGTCCAGGGATTGCTCCTACACTAAAGGTGCCAGCCCTGAAAGCTCTTGCTGGTCCTCATCTCCCACTGGTAACCTCTCAAACGAACCACAAACACTTGGGCTCTGAACTTGTTTAGCCTACTAAAACTTCCAACGTACACAGCCTCTCCTGCTCAATCTGGCCAGAGCTCAACACCGACATTGCGAACGTCCAGGGATTGCTCCTACACTAAAGGTGCCAGCCCTGAAAGCTCTTGCTGGTCCTCATCTCCCACTGGTAACCTCTCAAACGAACCACAAACACTTGGGCTCTGAACTTGTTTAGCCTACTAAAACTTCCAACGTACACAGCCTCTCCTGCTCAATCTGGCCAAAATTCACCAACGAAATTACGAACGTCCAGGGATTGCTCCTACACTAAAGGTGCCAGCCCTGAAAGCTCTTGCTGGTCCTCATCTCCCACTGGTAACCTCTCAAACGAACCACAAACACTTGGGCTCTGAACTTGTTTAGCCTACTAAAACTTCCAACGTACACAGCCTCTCCTGCTCAATCTGGCCAGAGCTCAACACCGACATTGCGAACGTCCAGGGATTGCTCCTACAATAAAGGTGCCAGCCCTGAAAGCTCTTGCTGGTCCTCATCTCCCACTGGTAACCTCTCAAACGAACCACAAACACTTGGGCTCTGAACTTGTTTAGCCTACTAAAACTTCCAACGTACACAGCCTCTCCTGCTCAATCTGGCCAAAATTCACCAACGAAATTGCAAACGTCCAGGGATTGCTCCTACACTAAAGGTGCCAGCCCTGAAAGCTCTTGCTGGTCCTCATCTCCCACTGGTAACCTCTCAAACGAACCACAACACTTGGGCTCTGAACTTGTTTAGCCTACTAAAACTTCCAAAGTACACAGCCTCTCCTGCTCAATCTGGCCAGAGCTCAACACCGACATTGCGAACGTCCAGGGATTGCTCCTACACTAAAGGTGCCAGCCCTGAAAGCTCTTGCTGGTCCTCATCTCCCACTGGTAACCTCTCAAACGAACCACAAACACTTGGGCTCTGAACTTGTTTAGCCTACTAAAACTTCCAACGTACACAGCCGCTCCTGCTCAATCTGGCCAGAGCTCAACACCGACATTGCGAACGTCCAGGGATTGCTCCTACACTAAAGGTGCCAGCCCTGAAAGCTCTTGCTGGTCCTCATCTCCCACTGGTAACCTCTCAAACGAACCACAAACACTTGGGCTCTCAACTTGTTTAGCCTGCTAAAACTTCCAACGTACACAGCCTCTCCTGCTCAATCTGGCCAGAGCTCAACACCGACATTGCGAACGTCCAGGGATTGCTCCTACACTAAAGGTGCCAGCCCTGAAAGCTCTTGCTGGTCGTCATCTCCCACTGGTAACCTCTCAAACGAACCACAAACACTTGGCCTCTGAACTTGTTTAGCCTACTAAAAGTTCCAACGTACACAGCCTCTCCTGCTCAATCTGGCCAGAGCTCAACACCGACATTGCGAACGTCCAGGGATTGCTCCTACACTAAAGGTGCCAGCCCTGAAAGCTCTTGCTGGTCCTCATCTCCCACTAGTAACCTCTCAAACGAACCACAAACACTTGGGCTCTGAACTTGTTTAGCCTACTAAAACTTCCAACGTACACAGCCTCTCCTGCTCAATCTGGCCAAAATTCACCAACGAAATTACGAACGTCCAGGGATTGCTCCTACACTAAAGGTGCCAGCCCTGAAAGCTCTTGCTGGTCCTCATCTCCCACTGGTAACCTCTCAAACGAACCACAAACACTTGGGCTCTGAACTTGTTTAGCCTACTAAAACTTCCAACGTACACAGCCTCTCCTGCTCAATCTGGCCAGAGCTCAACACCGACATTGCGAACGTCCAGGGATTGCTCCTACACTAAAGGTGCCAGCCCTGAAAGCTCTTGCTGGTCCTCATCTCCCACTGGTAACCTCTCAAACGAACCACAAACACTTGGGCTCTCAACTTGTTTAGCCTACTAAAACTTCCAACGTACACAGCCTCTCCTGCTCAATCTGGCCAGAGCTCAACACTGACATTGCGAACGTCCAGGGATTGCTCCTACACTAAAGGTGCCAGCCCTGAAACCTCTTGCTGGTCCTCATCTCCCACTGGTAACCTCTCAAACGAACCACAAACACTTGGGCTCTGAACTTGTTTAGCCTACTAAAACTTCCAACGTACACAGCCTCTCCTGCTCAATCTGGCCAGAGGTCAACACCGAAATTACGAACGTCCAGGGATTGCTCCTACACTAAAGGTGCCAGCCCTGAAAGCTCTTGCTGGTCCTCATCTCCCACTGGTAACCTCTCAAACGAACCACAAACACTTGGGCTCTCAACTTGTTTAGCCTACTAAAACTTCCAACGTACACAGCCTCTCCTGCTCAATCTGGCCAGAGCTCAACACCGACATTGCGAACGTCCAGCGATTGCTCCTACACTAAAGGTGCCAGCCCTGAAAGCTCTTGCTGGTCCTCATCTCCCACTGGTAACCTCTCAAACGAACCACAAACACTTGGGCTCTGAACTTGTTTAGCCTACTAAAACTTCCAACGTACACAGCCTCTCCTGCTCAATCTGGCCAGAGCTCAACACCGACATTGCGAACGTCCAGGGATTGCTCCTACACTAAAGGTGCCAGCCCTGAAAGCTCTTGCTGGTCCTCATCTCCCACTGGTAACCTCTCAAACGAACCACAAACACTTGGGCTCTGAACTTGTTTAGCCTACTAAAACTTCCAACGTACACAGCCTCTCCTGCTCAATCTGGCCAGAGCTCAACACCGACATTGCGAACGTCCAGGGATTGCTCCTACACTAAAGGTGCCAGCCCTGAAAGCTCTTGCTGGTCCTCATCTCCCACTGGTAACCTCTCAAACGAACCACAAACACTTGGGCTCTCAACTTGTTTACCCTACTAAAACTTCCAATGTACACAGCCTCTCCTGCTCAATCTGGCCAGAGCTCAACACCAACATTGCGAACGTCCAGGGATTGCTCCTACACTAAAGGTGCCAGCCCTGAAAGCTCTTGCTGGTCCACATCTCCCACTGGTAACCTCTCAAACGAACCACAAACACTTGGCCTCTGAACTTGTTTAGCCTGCTAAAACTTCCAACGTACACAGCCTCTCCTCCTCAATCTGGCCAGAGCTCAACACCGACATTGCGAACGTCCAGGGATTGCTCCTACAATAAAGGTGCCAGCCCTGAAAGCTCTTGCTGGTCCTCATCTCCCACTGGTAACCTCTCAAACAAACCACAAACACTTGGGCTCTGAACTTGTTTAGCCTACTAAAACTTCCAACGTACACAGCCTCTCCTGCTCAATCTGGCCAGAGCTCAGCACCGACATTGCGAACGTCCAGGGATTGCTCCTACACTAAAGGTGCCAGCCCTGAAAGCTCTTGCTGGTCCTCATCTCCCACTGGTAACCTCTCAAACGAACCACAAACACTTGGGCTCTGAACTTGTTTAGCCTACTAAAACTTCCAACGTACACAGCCTCTCCTGCTCAATCTGGCCAGAGCTCAACACCGACATTGCGAACGTCCAGGGATTGCTCCTACACTAAAGGTGCCAGCCCTGAAAGCTCTTGCTGGTCCTCATCTCCCACTAGTAACCTCTCAAACGAACCACAAACACTTGGCCTCTGAACTTGTTTAGCCTACTAAAACTTCCAACGTACACAGCCTCTCCTGCTCAATCTGGCCAAAATTCACCAACGAAATTACGAACGTCCAGGGATTGCTCCTACACTAAAGGTGCCAGCCCTGAAAGCTCTTGCTGGTCCTCATCTCCCACTGGTAACCTCTCAAACGAACCACAAACACTTGGGCTCTGAACTTGTTTAGCCTACTAAAACTTCCAACGTACACAGCCTCTCCTGCTCAATCTGGCCAGAGCTCAACACCGACATTGCGAACGTCCAGGGATTGCTCCTACACTAAAGGTGCCAGCCCTGAAAGCTCTTGCTGGTCCTCATCTCCCACTGGTAACCTCTCAAACGAACCACAAACACTTGGGCTCTCAACTTGTTTAGCCTACTAAAACTTCCAACGTACACAGCCTCTCCTGCTCAATCTGGCCAGAGCTCAACACTGACATTGCGAACGTCCAGGGATTGCTCCTACACTAAAGGTGCCAGCCCTGAAACCTCTTGCTGGTCCTCATCTCCCACTGGTAACCTCTCAAACGAACCACAAACACTTGGGCTCTGAACTTGTTTAGCCTACTAAAACTTCCAACGTACACAGCCTCTCCTGCTCAATCTGGCCAGAGGTCAACACCGAAATTACGAACGTCCAGGGATTGCTCCTACACTAAAGGTGCCAGCCCTGAAAGCTCTTGCTGGTCCTCATCTCCCACTGGTAACCTCTCAAACGAACAACAAACACTTGGGCTCTCAACTTGTTTAGCCTACTAAAACTTCCAACGTACACAGCCTCTCCTGCTCAATCTGGCCAGAGCTCAACACCGACATTGCGAACGTCCAGCGATTGCTCCTACACTAAAGGTGCCAGCCCTGAAAGCTCTTGCTGGTCCTCATCTCCCACTGGTAACCTCTCAAACGAACCACAAACACTTGGGCTCTGAACTTGTTTAGCCTACTAAAACTTCCAACGTACACAGCCTCTCCTGCTCAATCTGGCCAGAGCTCAACACCGACATTGCGAACGTCCAGGGATTGCTCCTACACTAAAGGTGCCAGCCCTGAAAGCTCTTGCTGGTCCTCATCTCCCACTGGTAACCTCTCAAACGAACCACAAACACTTGGGCTCTGAACTTGTTTAGCCTACTAAAACTTCCAACGTACACAGCCTCTCCTGCTCAATCTGGCCAGAGCTCAACACCGACATTGCGAACGTCCAGGGATTGCTCCTACACTAAAGGTGCCAGCCCTGAAAGCTCTTGCTGGTCCTCATCTCCCACTGGTAACCTCTCAAACGAACCACAAACACTTGGGCTCTCAACTTGTTTACCCTACTAAAACTTCCATGTACACAGCCTCTCCTGCTCAATCTGGCCAGAGCTCAACACCAACATTGCGAACGTCCAGGGATTGCTCCTACACTAAAGGTGCCAGCCCTGAAAGCTCTTGCTGGTCCACATCTCCCACTGGTAACCTCTCAAACGAACCACAAACACTTGGCCTCTGAACTTGTTTAGCCTGCTAAAACTTCCAACGTACACAGCCTCTCCTCCTCAATCTGGCCAGAGCTCAACACCGACATTGCGAACGTCCAGGGATTGCTCCTACAATAAAGGTGCCAGCCCTGAAAGCTCTTGCTGGTCCTCATCTCCCACTGGTAACCTCTCAAACAAACCACAAACACTTGGGCTCTGAACTTGTTTAGCCTACTAAAACTTCCAACGTACACAGCCTCTCCTGCTCAATCTGGCCAGAGCTCAGCACCGACATTGCGAACGTCCAGGGATTGCTCCTACACTAAAGGTGCCAGCCCTGAAAGCTCTTGCTGGTCCTCATCTCCCACTGGTAACCTCTCAAACGAACCACAAACACTTGGGCTCTGAACTTGTTTAGCCTACTAAAACTTCCAACGTACACAGCCTCTCCTGCTCAATCTGGCCAGAGCTCAACACCGACATTGCGAACGTCCAGGGATTGCTCCTACACTAAAGGTGCCAGCCCTGAAAGCTCTTGCTGGTCCTCATCTCCCACTAGTAACCTCTCAAACGAACCACAAACACTTGGCCTCTGAACTTGTTTAGCCTACTAAAACTTCCAACGTACACAGCCTCTCCTGCTCAATCTGGCCAAAATTCACCAACGAAATTACGAACGTCCAGGGATTGCTCCTACACTAAAGGTGCCAGCCCTGAAAGCTCTTGCTGGTCCTCATCTCCCACTGGTAACCTCTCAAACGAACCACAAACACTTGGGCTCTCAACTTGTTTAGCCTACTAAAACTTCCAACGTACACAGCCTCTCCTGCTCAATCTGGCCAGAGCTCAACACCGACATTGCGAACGTCCAGGGATTGCTCCTACACTAAAGGTGCCAGCCCTGAAAGCTCTTGCTGGTCCTCATCTCCCACTGGTAACCTCTCAAACGAACCACAAACACTTGGGCTCTCAACTTGTTTAGCCTACTAAAACTTCCAACGTACACAGCCTCTCCTGCTCAATCTGGCCAGAGCTCAACACCGACATTGCGAACGTCCAGGGATTGCTCCTACACTAAAGGTGCCAGCCCTGAAAGCTCTTGCTGGTCCTCATCTCCCACTGGTAACCTCTCAAACGAACCACAAACACTTGGGCTCTGAACTTGTTTAGCCTACTAAAACTTCCAATGTACACAGCCTCTCCTGCTCAATCTGGCCAGAGCTCAACACCGACATTGCGAACGTCCAGGGATTGCTCCTACACTAAAGGTGCCAGCCCTGAAAGCTCTTGCTGGTCCACATCTCCCACTGGTAACCTCTCAAACGAACCACAAACACTTGGGCTCTGAACTTGTTTAGCCTACTAAAACTTCCAACGTACACAGCCTCTCCTGCTCAATTTGGCCAGAGCTCAACACCGACATTGCGAACGTCCAGGGATTGCTCCTACAATAAAGGTGCCAGCCCTGAAAGCTCTTGCTGGTCCTCATCTCCCACTGGTAACCTCTCAAACGAACCACAAACACTTGGGCTCTGAACTTGTTTAGCCTACTAAAACTTCCAACGTACACAGCCTCTCCTGCTCAATCTGGCCAAAATTCACCAACGAAATTACAAACGTCCAGGGATTGCTCCTACACTAAAGGTGCCAGCCCTGAAAGCTCTTGCTGGTCCTCATCTCCCACTGGTAACCTCTCAAACGAACCACAAACACTTGGGCTCTGAACTTGTTTAGCCTACTAAAACTTCCAACGTACACAGCCTCTCCTGCTCAATCTGGCCAGAGCTCAACACCGACATTGCGAACGTCCAGGGATTGCTCCTACACTAAAGGTGCCAGCCCTGAAAGCTCTTGCTGGTCCTCATCTCCCACTGGTAACCTCTCAAACGAACCACAAACACTTGGCCTCTGAACTTGTTTAGCCTACTAAAACTTCCAACGTACACAGCCTCTCCTGCTCAATCTGGCCAGAGCTCAACACCGAAATTACGAACGTCCAGGGATTGCTCCTACACTAAAGGTGCCAGCCCTGAAAGCTCTTGCTGGTCCTCATCTCCCACTGGTATGCTCTCAAACGAACCACAAACACTTGGGCTCTGAACTTGTTTAGCCTACTAAAACTTCCAACGTACACAGCCTCTCCTGCTCAATCTGGCCAGAGCTCAACACCGACATTACGAACGTCCAGGGATTGCTCCTACACTAAAGGTGCCAGCCCTGAAAGCTCTTGCTGGTCCTCATCTCCCACTGGTAACCTCTCAAACGAACCACAAACACTTGGGCTCTGAACTTGTTTAGCCTACTAAAACTTCCAACGTACACAGCCTCTCCTGCTCAATCTGGCCAGAGCTCAACACCGACATTGCGAACGTCCAGGGATTCCTCCTACACTAAAGGTGCCAGCCCTGAAAGCTCTTGCTGGTCCTCATCTCCCACTGGTAACCTCTCAAACGAACCACAAACACTTGGGCTCTGAACTTGTTTAGCCTACTAAAACTTCCAACGTACACAGCCTCTCCTGCTCAATCTGGCCAGAGCTCAACACTGAAATTGCGAACGTCCAGCGATTGCTCCTACACTAAAGGTGCCAGCCCTGAAAGCTCTTGCTGGTCCTCATCTCCCACTGGTAACCTCTCAAACGAACCACAAACACTTGGGCTCTGAACTTGTTTAGCCTACTAAAACTTCCAACGTACACAGCCTCTCCTGCTCAATCTGGCCAAAATTCACCAACGAAATTACAAACGTCCAGGATTGCTCCTACACTAAAGGTGCCAGCCCTGAAAGCTCTTGCTGGTCCTCATCTCCCACTGGTAACCTCTCAAACGAACCACAAACACTTGGGCTCTGAACTTGTTTCGCCTACTAAAACTTCCAACGTACACAGCCTCTCCTGCTCAATCTGGCCAGAGCTCAACACCGACATTGCGAACGTCCAGGGATTGCTCCTACACTAAAGGTGCCAGCCCTGAAAGCTCTTGCTGGTCCTCATCTCCCACTGGTAACCTCTCAAACGAACCACAAACACTTGGGCTCTGAACTTGTTTAGCCTACTAAAACTTCCAACGTACACAGCCTCTCCTGCTCAATCTGGCCAGAGCTCAACACCGACATTGCGAACGTCCAGGGATTGCTCCTACACTAAAGGTGCCAGCCCTGAAAGCTCTTGCTGGTCTCATCTCCCACTGGTAACCTCTCAAACGAACCACAAACACTTGGGCTCTGAACTTGTTTAGGCTGCTAAAACTTCCAACGTACACAGCCTCTCCTGCTCAATCTGGCCAGAGCTCAACACCGACATTGCGAACGTCCAGGGATTGCTCCTACACTAAAGGTGCCAGCCCTGAAAGCTCTTGCTGGTCCTCATCTCCCACTGGTAACCTCTCAAACGAACCACAAACACTTGGGCTCTGAACTTGTTTAGCCTACTAAAACTTCCAACGTACACAGCCTCTCCTGCTCAATCTGGCCAGAGCTCAACACCGACATTGCGAACGTCCAGGGATTGCTCCTACACTAAAGGTGCCAGCCCTGAAAGCTCTTGCTGGTCCTCATCTCCCACTAGTAACCTCTCAAACGAACCACAAACACTTGGCCTCTGAACTTGTTTAGCCTACTAAAACTTCCAACGTACACAGCCTCTCCTGCTCAATCTGGCCAAAATTCACCAACGAAATTACGAACGTCCAGGGATTGCTCCTACACTAAAGGTGCCAGCCCTGAAAGCTCTTGCTGGTCCTCATCTCCCACTGGTAACCTCTCAAACGAACCACAAACACTTGGGCTCTGAACTTGTTTAGCCTACTAAAACTTCCAACGTACACAGCCTCTCCTGCTCAATCTGGCCAGAGCTCAACACCGACATTGCGAACGTCCAGGGATTGCTCCTACACTAAAGGTGCCAGCCCTGAAAGCTCTTGCTGGTCCTCATCTCCCACTGGTAACCTCTCAAACGAACCACAAACACTTGGGCTCTCAACTTGTTTAGCCTACTAAAACTTCCAACGTACACAGCCTCTCCTGCTCAATCTGGCCAGAGCTCAACACCGACATTGCGAACGTCCAGGGATTGCTCCTACACTAAAGGTGCCAGCCCTGAAACCTCTTGCTGGTCCTCATCTCCCACTGGTAACCTCTCAAACGAACCACAAACACTTGGCCTCTGAACTTGTTTAGCCTACTAAAACTTCCAACGTACACAGCCTCTCCTGCTCAATCTGGCCAGAGGTCAACACCGAAATTACGAACGTCCAGGGATTGCTCCTACACTAAAGGTGCCAGCCCTGAAAGCTCTTGCTGGTCCTCATCTCCCACTGGTAACCTCTCAAACGAACCACAAACACTTGGGCTCTGAACTTGTTTAGCCTACTAAAACTTCCAACGTACACAGCCTCTCCTGCTCAATTTGGCCAGAGCTCAACACCGACATTGCGAACGTCCAGGGATTGCTCCTACAATAAAGGTGCCAGCCCTGAAAGCTCTTGCTGGTCCTCATCTCCACTGGTAACCTCTCAAACGAACCACAAACACTTGGGCTCTGAACTTGTTTAGCCTACTAAAACTTCCAACGTACACAGCCTCTCCTGCTCAATCTGGCCAAAATTCACCAACGAAATTACAAACGTCCAGGGATTGCTCCTACACTAAAGGTGCCAGCCCTGAAAGCTCTTGCTGGTCCTCATCTCCCACTGGTAACCTCTCAAACGAACCACAAACACTTGGGCTCTGAACTTGTTTAGCCTACTAAAACTTCCAACGTACACAGCCTCTCCTGCTCAATCTGGCCAGAGCTCAACACCGACATTGCGAACGTCCAGGGATTGCTCCTACACTAAAGGTGCCAGCCCTGAAAGCTCTTGCTGGTCCTCATCTCCCACTGGTAACCTCTCAAACGAACCACAAACACTTGGCCTCTGAACTTGTTTAGCCTACTAAAACTTCCAACGTACACAGCCTCTCCTGCTCAATCTGGCCAGAGCTCAACACCGAAATTACGAACGTCCAGGGATTGCTCCTACACTAAAGGTGCCAGCCCTGAAAGCTCTTGCTGGTCCTCATCTCCCACTGGTATGCTCTCAAACGAACCACAAACACTTGGGCTCTGAACTTGTTTAGCCTACTAAAACTTCCAACGTACACAGCCTCTCCTGCTCAATCTGGCCAGAGCTCAACACCGACATTACGAACGTCCAGGGATTGCTCCTACACTAAAGGTGCCAGCCCTGAAAGCTCTTGCTGGTCCTCATCTCCCACTGGTAACCTCTCAAACGAACCACAAACACTTGGGCTCTGAACTTGTTTAGCCTACTAAAACTTCCAACGTACACAGCCTCTCCTGCTCAATCTGGCCAGAGCTCAACACCGACATTGCGAACGTCCAGGGATTCCTCCTACACTAAAGGTGCCAGCCCTGAAAGCTCTTGCTGGTCCTCATCTCCCACTGGTAACCTCTCAAACGAACCACAAACACTTGGGCTCTGAACTTGTTTAGCCTACTAAAACTTCCAACGTACACAGCCTCTCCTGCTCAATCTGGCCAGAGCTCAACACTGAAATTGCGAACGTCCAGCGATTGCTCCTACAATAAAGGTGCCAGCCCTGAAAGCTCTTGCTGGTCCTCATCTCCCACTGGTAACCTCTCAAACGAACCACAAACACTTGGGCTCTGAACTTGTTTAGCCTACTAAAACTTCCAACGTACACAGCCTCTCCTGCTCAATCTGGCCAAAATTCACCAACGAAATTACAAACGTCCAGGGATTGCTCCTACACTAAAGGTGCCAGCCCTGAAAGCTCTTGCTGGTCCTCATCTCCCACTGGTAACCTCTCAAACGAACCACAAACACTTGGGCTCTGAACTTGTTTCGCCTACTAAAACTTCCAACGTACACAGCCTCTCCTGCTCAATCTGGCCAGAGCTCAACACCGACATTGCGAACGTCCAGGGATTGCTCCTACACTAAAGGTGCCAGCCCTGAAAGCTCTTGCTGGTCCTCATCTCCCACTGGTAACCTCTCAAACGAACCACAAACACTTGGGCTCTCAACTTGTTTAGCCTACTAAAACTTCCAACGTACACAGCCTCTCTCTGCTCAATCTGGCCAGAGCTCAACACCGACATTGCGAACGTCCAGGGATTGCTCCTACACTAAAGGTGCCAGCCCTGAAAGCTCTTGCTGGTCCTCATCTCCCACTGGTAACCTCTCAAACGAACCACAAACACTTGGGCTCTGAACTTGTTTAGGCTGCTAAAACTTCCAACGTACACAGCCTCTCCTGCTCAATCTGGCCAGAGCTCAACACCGACATTGCGAACGTCCAGGGATTGCTCCTACACTAAAGGTGCCAGCCCTGAAAGCTCTTGCTGGTCCTCATCTCCCACTGGTAACCTCTCAAACGAACCACAAACACTTGGGCTCTGAACTTGTTTAGCCTACTAAAACTTCCAACGTACACAGCCTCTCCTGCTCAATCTGGCCAGAGCTCAACACCGACATTGCGAACGTCCAGGATTGCTCCTACACTAAAGGTGCCAGCCCTGAAAGCTCTTGCTGGTCCTCATCTCCCACTAGTAACCTCTCAAACGAACCACAAACACTTGGCCTCTGAACTTGTTTAGCCTACTAAAACTTCCAACGTACACAGCCTCTCCTGCTCAATCTGGCCAAAATTCACCAACGAAATTACGAACGTCCAGGGATTGCTCCTACACTAAAGGTGCCAGCCCTGAAAGCTCTTGCTGGTCCTCATCTCCCACTGGTAACCTCTCAAACGAACCACAAACACTTGGCCTCTGAACTTGTTTAGCCTACTAAAACTTCCAACGTACACAGCCTCTCCTGCTCAATCTGGCCAGAGCTCAACACCGACATTGCGAACGTCCAGGGATTGCTCCTACACTAAAGGTGCCAGCCCTGAAAGCTCTTGCTGGTCCTCATCTCCCACTGGTAACCTCTCAAACGAACCACAAACACTTGGGCTCTCAACTTGTTTAGCCTACTAAAACTTCCAACGTACACAGCCTCTCCTGCTCAATCTGGCCAGAGCTCAACACCGACATTGCGAACGTCCAGGGATTGCTCCTACACTAAAGGTGCCAGCCCTGAAACCTCTTGCTGGTCCTCATCTCCCACTGGTAACCTCTCAAACGAACCACAAACACTTGGCCTCTGAACTTGTTTAGCCTACTAAAACTTCCAACGTACACAGCCTCTCCTGCTCAATCTGGCCAGAGGTCAACACCGAAATTACGAACGTCCAGGGATTGCTCCTACACTAAAGGTGCCAGCCCTGAAAGCTCTTGCTGGTCCTCATCTCCCACTGGTAACCTCTCAAACGAACCACAAACACTTGGGCTCTGAACTTGTTTAGCCTACTAAAACTTCCAACGTACACAGCCTCTCCTGCTCAATCTGGCCAGAGCTCAACACCGACATTGCGAACGTCCAGGGATTGCTCCTACACTAAAGGTGCCAGCCCTGAAAGCTCTTGCTGGTCCTCATCTCCCACTGGTAACCTCTCAAACGAACCACAAACACTTGGGCTCTGAACTTGTTTAGCCTACTAAAACTTCCAACGTACACAGCCTCTCCTGCTCAATCTGGCCAGAGCTCAACACCGACATTGCGAACGTCCAGCGATTGCTCCTACACTAAAGGTGCCAGCCCTGAAAGCTCTTGCTGGTCCTCATCTCCCACTGGTAACCTCTCAAACGAACCACAAACACTTGGGCTCTGAACTTGTTTAGCCTACTAAAACTTCCAACGTACACAGCCTCTCCTGCTCAATCTGGCCAAAATTCACCAACGAAATTACGAACGTCCAGGGATTGCTCCTACACTAAAGGTGCCAGCCCTGAAAGCTCTTGCTGGTCCTCATCTCCCACTGGTAACCTCTCAAACGAACCACAAACACTTGGGCTCTGAACTTGTTTAGCCTACTAAAACTTCCAAAGTACACAGCCTCTCCTGCTCAATCTGGCCAGAGCTCAACACCGACATTGCGAACGTCCAGGGATTGCTCCTACACTAAAGGTGCCAGCCCTGAAAGCTCTTGCTGGTC
This sequence comes from Gavia stellata, assembly GCF_030936135.1. Taxonomy (NCBI): domain Eukaryota; kingdom Metazoa; phylum Chordata; class Aves; order Gaviiformes; family Gaviidae; genus Gavia; species Gavia stellata. The sequence goes on from NW_026777375.1 coordinate 32,420, forward strand.
CTCATCTCCCACTGGTAACCTCTCAAACGAACCACAAACACTTGGGCTCTGAACTTGTTTAGGCTGCTAAAACTTCCAATGTACACAGCCTCTCCTGCTCAATCTGGCCAGAGCTCAACACCAACATTGCGAACGTCCAGGGATTGCTCCTACACTAAAGGTGCCAGCCCTGAAAGCTCTTGCTGGTCCACATCTCCCACTGGTAACCTCTCAAACGAACCACAAACACTTGGGCTCTGAACTTGTTTAGCCTACTAAAACTTCCAACGTACACAGCCTCTCCTGCTCAATTTGGCCAGAGCTCAACACCGACATTGCGAACGTCCAGGGATTGCTCCTACAATAAAGGTGCCAGCCCTGAAAGCTCTTGCTGGTCCTCATCTCCCACTGGTAACCTCTCAAACGAACCACAAACACTTGGGCTCTCAACTTGTTTAGCCTACTAAAACTTCCAACGTACACAGCCTCTCCTGCTCAATCTGGCCAAAATTCACCAACGAAATTACGAACGTCCAGGGATTGCTCCTACACTAAAGGTGCCAGCCCTGAAAGCTCTTGCTGGTCCTCATCTCCCACTGGTAACCTCTCAAACGAACCACAAACACTTGGGCTCTGAACTTGTTTAGCCTACTAAAACTTCCAAAGTACACAGCCTCTCCTGCTCAATCTGGCCAGAGCTCAACACCGACATTGCGAACGTCCAGGGATTGCTCCTACACTAAAGGTGCCAGCCCTGAAAGCTCTTGCTGGTCCTCATCTCCCACTGGTAACCTCTCAAACGAACCACAAACACTTGGGCTCTGAACTTGTTTAGGCTGCTAAAACTTCCAATGTACACAGCCTCTCCTGCTCAATCTGGCCAGAGCTCAACACCAACATTGCGAACGTCCAGGGATTGCTCCTACACTAAAGGTGCCAGCCCTGAAAGCTCTTGCTGGTCCACATCTCCCACTGGTAACCTCTCAAACGAACCACAAACACTTGGGCTCTGAACTTGTTTAGCCTACTAAAACTTCCAACGTACACAGCCTCTCCTGCTCAATTTGGCCAGAGCTCAACACCGACATTGCGAACGTCCAGGGATTGCTCCTACAATAAAGGTGCCAGCCCTGAAAGCTCTTGCTGGTCCTCATCTCCCACTGGTAACCTCTCAAACGAACCACAAACACTTGGGCTCTGAACTTGTTTAGCCTACTAAAACTTCCAACGTACACAGCCTCTCCTGCTCAATCTGGCCAAAATTCACCAACGAAATTACAAACGTCCAGGGATTGCTCCTACACTAAAGGTGCCAGCCCTGAAAGCTCTTGCTGGTCCTCATCTCCCACTGGTAACCTCTCAAACGAACCACAAACACTTGGGCTCTGAACTTGTTTAGCCTACTAAAACTTCCAACGTACACAGCCTCTCCTGCTCAATCTGGCCAGAGTTCAACACCGACATTACGAACGTCAAGGGATTGCTCCTACACTAAAGGTGCCAGCCCTGAAAGCTCTTGCTGGTCCTCATCTCCCACTGGTAACCTCTCAAACGAACAACAAACACTTGGGCTCTGAACTTGTTTAGCCTACTAAAACTTCCAACGTACACAGCCTCTCCTGCTCAATCTGGCCAGAGCTCAACACCGACATTGCGAACGTCCAGGGATTCCTCCTACACTAAAGGTGCCAGCCCTGAAAGCTCTTGCTGGTCCTCATCTCCCACTGGTAACCTCTCAAACGAACCACAAACACTTGGGCTCTGAACTTGTTTAGCCTACTAAAACTTCCAACGTACACAGCCTCTCCTGCTCAATCTGGCCAGAGCTCAACACCGACATTGCGAACGTCCAGGGATTCCTCCTACACTAAAGGTGCCAGCCCTGAAAGCTCTTGCTGGTCCTCATCTCCCACTGGTAACCTCTCAAACGAACCACAAACACTTGGGCTCTGAACTTGTTTAGCCTACTAAAACTTCCAACGTACACAGCCTCTCCTGCTCAATCTGGCCAGAGCTCAACACTGAAATTGCGAACGTCCAGCGATTGCTCCTACACTAAAGGTGCCAGCCCTGAAAGCTCTTGCTGGTCCTCATCTCCCACTGGTAACCTCTCAAACGAACCACAAACACTTGGGCTCTGAACTTGTTTAGCCTACTAAAACTTCCAACGTACACAGCCTCTCCTGCTCAATCTGGCCAAAATTCACCAACGAAATTACAAACGTCCAGGGATTGCTCCTACACTAAAGGTGCCAGCCCTGAAAGCTCTTGCTGGTCCTCATCTCCCACTGGTAACCTCTCAAACGAACCACAAACACTTGGGCTCTGAACTTGTTTCGCCTACTAAAACTTCCAACGTACACAGCCTCTCCTGCTCAATCTGGCCAGAGCTCAACACCGACATTGCGAACGTCCAGGGATTGCTCCTACACTAAAGGTGCCAGCCCTGAAAGCTCTTGCTGGTCCTCATCTCCCACTGGTAACCTCTCAAACGAACCACAAACACTTGGGCTCTGAACTTGTTTCGCCTACTAAAACTTCCAACGTACACAGCCTCTCCTGCTCAATCTGGCCAGAGCTCAACACCGACATTGCGAACGTCCAGGGATTGCTCCTACACTAAAGGTGCCAGCCCTGAAAGCTCTTGCTGGTCCTCATCTCCCACTGGTAACCTCTCAAACGAACCACAAACACTTGGCCTCTGAACTTGTTTAGCCTACTAAAACTTCCAACGTACACAGCCTCTCCTGCTCAATCTGGCCAGAGGTCAACACCGAAATTACGAACGTCCAGGGATTGCTCCTACACTAAAGGTGCCAGCCCTGAAAGCTCTTGCTGGTCCTCATCTCCCACTGGTAACCTCTCAAACGAACCACAAACACTTGGGCTCTGAACTTGTTTAGCCTACTAAAACTTCCAACGTACACAGCCTCTCCTGCTCAATTTGGCCAGAGCTCAACACCGACATTGCGAACGTCCAGGGATTGCTCCTACACTAAAGGTGCCAGCCCTGAAAGCTCTTGCTGGTCCTCATCTCCCACTGGTAACCTCTCAAACGAACCACAAACACTTGGGCTCTGAACTTGTTTAGCCTACTAAAACTTCCAACGTACACAGCCTCTCCTGCTCAATCTGGCCAGAGCTCAACACCGACATTGCGAACGTCCAGCGATTGCTCCTACACTAAAGGTGCCAGCCCTGAAAGCTCTTGCTGGTCCTCATCTCCCACTGGTAACCTCTCAAACGAACCACAAACACTTGGGCTCTGAACTTGTTTAGCCTACTAAAACTTCCAACGTACACAGCCTCTCCTGCTCAATCTGGCCAGAGCTCAGCACCGACATTGCGAACGTCCAGGGATTGCTCCTACACTAAAGGTGCCAGCCCTGAAAGCTCTTGCTGGTCCTCATCTCCCACTGGTAACCTCTCAAACGAACCACAAACACTTGGGCTCTGAACTTGTTTAGCCTACTAAAACTTCCAAAGTACACAGCCTCTCCTGCTCAATCTGGCCAGAGCTCAACACCGACATTGCGAACGTCCAGGGATTGCTCCTACACTAAAGGTGCCAGCCCTGAAAGCTCTTGCTGGTCCTCATCTCCCACTGGTAACCTCTCAAACGAACCACAAACACTTGGGCTCTGAACTTATTTAGCCTACTAAAACTTCCAACGTACACAGCCTCTCCTGCTCAATTTGGCCAGAGCTCAACACCGACATTGCGAACGTCCAGGGATTGCTCCTACAATAAAGGTGCCAGCCCTGAAAGCTCTTGCTGGTCCTCATCTCCCACTGGTAAGCTCTCAAACGAACCACAAACACTTGGGCTCTCAACTTGTTTAGCCTACTAAAACTTCCAACGTACACAGCCTCTCCTGCTCAATCTGGCCAAAATTCACCAACGAAATTACGAACGTCCAGGGATTGCTCCTACACTAAAGGTGCCAGCCCTGAAAGCTCTTGCTGGTCCTCATCTCCCACTGGTAACCTCTCAAACGAACCACAAACACTTGGGCTCTGAACTTGTTTAGCCTACTAAAACTTCCAAAGTACACAGCCTCTCCTGCTCAATCTGGCCAGAGCTCAACACCGACATTGCGAACGTCCAGGGATTGCTCCTACACTAAAGGCGCCAGCCCTGAAACCTCTTGCTGGTCCTCATCTCCCACTGGTAACCTCTCAAACGAACCACAAACACTTGGCCTCTGAACTTGTTTAGCCTACTAAAACTTCCAACGTACACAGCCTCTCCTGCTCAATCTGGCCAAAATTCACCAACGAAATTACAAACGTCCAGGGATTGCTCCTACACTAAAGGTGCCAGCCCTGAAAGCTCTTGCTGGTCCTCATCTCCCACTGGTAACCTCTCAAACGAACCACAAACACTTGGGCTCTGAACTTGTTTCGCCTACTAAAACTTCCAACGTACACAGCCTCTCCTGCTCAATCTGGCCAGAGCTCAACACCGACATTGCGAACGTCCAGGGATTGCTCCTACACTAAAGGTGCCAGCCCTGAAAGCTCTTGCTGGTCCTCATCTCCCACTGGTAACCTCTCAAACGAACCACAAACACTTGGGCTCTCAACTTGTTTAGCCTACTAAAACTTCCAACGTACACAGCCTCTCCTGCTCAATCTGGCCAGAGCTCAACACCGACATTGCGAACGTCCAGGGATTGCTCCTACACTAAAGGTGCCAGCCCTGAAAGCTCTTGCTGGTCCTCATCTCCCACTGGTAACCTCTCAAACGAACCACAAACACTTGGGCTCTGAACTTGTTTAGCCTACTAAAACTTCCAACGTACACAGCCTCTCCTGCTCAATCTGGCCAGAGGTCAACACCGAAATTACGAACGTCCAGGGATTGCTCCTACACTAAAGGTGCCAGCCCTGAAAGCTCTTGCTGGTCCTCATCTCCCACTGGTAACCTCTCAAACGAACCACAAACACTTGGGCTCTGAACTTGTTTAGCCTACTAAAACTTCCAACGTACACAGCCTCTCCTGCTCAATCTGGCCAGAGCTCAACACCGACATTGCGAACATCCAGGGATTGCTCCTACACTAAAGGTGCCAGCCCTGAAAGCTCTTGCTGGTCCTCATCTCCCACTGGTAACCTCTCAAACGAACCACAAACACTTGGGCTCTGAACTTGTTTAGCCTACTAAAACTTCCAACGTACACAGCCTCTCCTGCTCAATCTGGCCAAAATCCACCAACGAAATTACGAACGTCCAGGGATTGCTCCTACACTAAAGGTGCCAGCCCTGAAAGCTCTTGCTGGTCCTCATCTCCCACTGGTAACCTCTCAAACGAACCACAAACACTTGGGCTCTGAACTTGTTTAGCCTACTAAAACTTCCAAAGTACACAGCCTCTCCTGCTCAATCTGGCCAGAGCTCAACACCGACATTGCGAACGTCCAGGGATTGCTCCTACACTAAAGGTGCCAGCCCTGAAAGCTCTTGCTGGTCCTCATCTCCCACTGGTAACCTCTCAAACGAACCACAAACACTTGGGCTCTGAACTTGTTTAGGCTGCTAAAACTTCCAATGTACACAGCCTCTCCTGCTCAATCTGGCCAGAGCTCAACACCAACATTGCGAACGTCCAGGGATTGCTCCTACACTAAAGGTGCCAGCCCTGAAAGCTCTTGCTGGTCCACATCTCCCACTGGTAACCTCTCAAACGAACCACAAACACTTGGGCTCTGAACTTGTTTAGCCTACTAAAACTTCCAACGTACACAGCCTCTCCTGCTCAATTTGGCCAGAGCTCAACACCGACATTGCGAACGTCCAGGGATTGCTCCTACAATAAAGGTGCCAGCCCTGAAAGCTCTTGCTGGTCCTCATCTCCCACTGGTAACCTCTCAAACGAACCACAAACACTTGGGCTCTCAACTTGTTTAGCCTACTAAAACTTCCAACGTACACAGCCTCTCCTGCTCAATCTGGCCAAAATTCACCAACGAAATTACGAACGTCCAGGGATTGCTCCTACACTAAAGGTGCCAGCCCTGAAAGCTCTTGCTGGTCCTCATCTCCCACTGGTAACCTCTCAAACGAACCACAAACACTTGGGCTCTGAACTTGTTTAGCCTACTAAAACTTCCAAAGTACACAGCCTCTCCTGCTCAATCTGGCCAGAGCTCAACACCGACATTACGAACGTCCAGGGATTGCTCCTACACTAAAGGTGCCAGCCCTGAAAGCTCTTGCTGGTCCTCATCTCCCACTGGTAACCTCTCAAACGAACCACAAACACTTGGGCTCTGAACTTGTTTAGCCTACTAAAACTTCCAACGTACACAGCCTCTCCTGCTCAATCTGGCCAGAGCTCAACACCGACATTGCGAACGTCCAGGGATTGCTCCTACACTAAAGGTGCCAGCCCTGAAAGCTCTTGCTGGTCCTCATCTCCCACTGGTAACCTCTCAAACGAACCACAAACACTTGGGCTCTGAACTTGTTTAGCCTACTAAAACTTCCAACGTACACAGCCTCTCCTGCTCAATCTGGCCAGAGCTCAACACCGACATTGCGAACGTCCAGGGATTGCTCCTACAATAAAGGTGCCAGCCCTGAAAGCTCTTGCTGGTCCTCATCTCCCACTGGTAACCTCTCAAACGAACCACAAACACTTGGGCTCTGAACTTGTTTAGCCTACTAAAACTTCCAACGTACACAGCCTCTCCTGCTCAATCTGGCCAGAGCTCAACACTGAAATTGCGAACGTCCAGCGATTGCTCCTACACTAAAGGTGCCAGCCCTGAAAGCTCTTGCTGGTCCTCATCTCCCACTGGTAACCTCTCAAACGAACCACAAACACTTGGCCTCTGAACTTGTTTAGCCTACTAAAACTTCCAACGTACACAGCCTCTCCTGCTCAATCTGGCCAGAGCTCAACACCGACATTGCGAACGTCCAGGGATTGCTCCTACAATAAAGGTGCCAGCCCTGAAAGCTCTTGCTGGTCCTCATCTCCCACTGGTAACCTCTCAAACGAACCACAAACACTTGGGCTCTGAACTTGTTTCGCCTACTAAAACTTCCAACGTACACAGCCTCTCCTGCTCAATCTGGCCAGAGCTCAACACCGACATTGCGAACGTCCAGGGATTGCTCCTACACTAAAGGTGCCAGCCCTGAAAGCTCTTGCTGGTCCTCATCTCCCACTGGTAACCTCTCAAACGAACCACAAACACTTGGGCTCTCAACTTGTTTAGCCTACTAAAACTTCCAACGTACACAGCCTCTCCTGCTCAATCTGGCCAGAGCTCAACACCGACATTGCGAACGTCCAGGGATTGCTCCTACACTAAAGGTGCCAGCCCTGAAAGCTCTTGCTGGTCCTCATCTCCCACTGGTAACCTCTCAAACGAACCACAAACACTTGGGCTCTGAACTTGTTTAGCCTACTAAAACTTCCAACGTACACAGCCTCTCCTGCTCAATCTGGCTAGAGGTCAACACCGAAATTACGAACGTCCAGGGATTGCTCCTACACTAAAGGTGCCAGCCCTGAAAGCTCTTGCTGGTCCTCATCTCCCACTGGTAACCTCTCAAACGAACCACAAACACTTGGGCTCTGAACTTGTTTAGCCTACTAAAACTTCCAACGTACACAGCCTCTCCTGCTCAATCTGGCCAGAGGTCAACACCGACATTGCGAACGTCCAGGGATTGCTCCTACACTAAAGGTGCCAGCCCTGAAAGCTCTTGCTGGTCCTCATCTCCCACTGGTAACCTCTCAAACGAACCACAAACACTTGGGCTCTGAACTTGTTTAGCCTACTAAAACTTCCAACGTACACAGCCTCTCCTGCTCAATCTGGCCAGAGCTCAACACCGACATTGCGAACGTCCAGCGATTGCTCCTACACTAAAGGTGCCAGCCCTGAAAGCTCTTGCTGGTCCTCATCTCCCACTGGTAACCTCTCAAACGAACCACAAACACTTGGGCTCTGAACTTGTTTAGCCTACTAAAACTTCCAACGTACACAGCCTCTCCTGCTCAATCTGGCCAGAGCTCAACACCGACATTGCGAACGTCCAGCGATTGCTCCTACACTAAAGGTGCCAGCCCTGAAAGCTCTTGCTGGTCCTCATCTCCCACTGGTAACCTCTCAAACGAACCACAAACACTTGGGCTCTCAACTTGTTTAGCCTACTAAAACTTCCAACGTACACAGCCTCTCCTGCTCAATCTGGCCAGAGCTCAACACCGACATTGCGAACGTCCAGCGATTGCTCCTACACTAAAGGTGCCAGCCCTGAAAGCTCTTGCTGGTCCTCATCTCCCACTGGTAACCTCTCAAACGAACCACAAACACTTGGGCTCTGAACTTGTTTAGCCTACTAAAACTTCCAACGTACACAGCCTCTCCTGCTCAATCTGGCCAAAATTCACCAACGAAATTACGAACGTCCAGGGATTGCTCCTACACTAAAGGTGCCAGCCCTGAAAGCTCTTGCTGGTCCTCATCTCCCACTGGTAACCTCTCAAACGAACCACAAACACTTGGGCTCTGAACTTGTTTAGCCTACTAAAACTTCCAAAGTACACAGCCTCTCCTGCTCAATCTGGCCAGAGCTCAACACCGACATTGCGAACGTCCAGGGATTGCTCCTACACTAAAGGTGCCAGCCCTGAAAGCTCTTGCTGGTCCTCATCTCCCACTGGTAACCTCTCAAACGAACCACAAACACTTGGGCTCTGAACTTGTTTAGGCTGCTAAAACTTCCAATGTACACAGCCTCTCCTGCTCAATCTGGCCAGAGCTCAACACCAACATTGCGAACGTCCAGGGATTGCTCCTACACTAAAGGTGCCAGCCCTGAAAGCTCTTGCTGGTCCACATCTCCCACTGGTAACCTCTCAAACGAACCACAAACACTTGGGCTCTGAACTTGTTTAGCCTACTAAAACTTCCAACGTACACAGCCTCTCCTGCTCAATTTGGCCAGAGCTCAACACCGACATTGCGAACGTCCAGGGATTGCTCCTACAATAAAGGTGCCAGCCCTGAAAGCTCTTGCTGGTCCTCATCTCCCACTGGTAACCTCTCAAACGAACCACAAACACTTGGGCTCTCAACTTGTTTAGCCTACTAAAACTTCCAACGTACACAGCCTCTCCTGCTCAATCTGGCCAAAATTCACCAACGAAATTACGAACGTCCAGGGATTGCTCCTACACTAAAGGTGCCAGCCCTGAAAGCTCTTGCTGGTCCTCATCTCCCACTGGTAACCTCTCAAACGAACCACAAACACTTGGCCTCTGAACTTGTTTAGCCTACTAAAACTTCCAAAGTACACAGCCTCTCCTGCTCAATCTGGCCAGAGCTCAACACCGACATTGCGAACGTCCAGGGATTGCTCCTACACTAAAGGTGCCAGCCCTGAAAGCTCTTGCTGGTCCTCATCTCCCACTGGTAACCTCTCAAACGAACCACAAACACTTGGCCTCTGAACTTGTTTAGCCTACTAAAACTTCCAAAGTACACAGCCTCTCCTGCTCAATCTGGCCAAAATTCACCAATGAAATTACAAACGTCCAGGGATTGCTCCTACACTAAAGGTGCCAGCCCTGAAAGCTCTTGCTGGTCCTCATCTCCCACTGGTAACCTCTCAAACGAACCACAAACACTTGGGCTCTGAACTTGTTTCGCCTACTAAAACTTCCAACGTACACAGCCTCTCCTGCTCAATCTGGCCAGAGCTCAACACCGACATTGCGAACGTCCAGGGATTGCTCCTACACTAAAGGTGCCAGCCCTGAAAGCTCTTGCTGGTCCTCATCTCCCACTGGTAACCTCTCAAACGAACCACAAACACTTGGGCTCTGAACTTGTTTAGCCTACTAAAACTTCCAACGTACACAGCCTCTCCTGCTCAATCTGGCCAGAGCTCAACACCGACATTGCGAACGTCCAGGGATTGCTCCTACACTAAAGGTGCCAGCCCTGAAAGCTCTTGCTGGTCCTCATCTCCCACTGGTAACCTCTCAAACGAACCACAAACACTTGGGCTCTGAACTTGTTTAGCCTACTAAAACTTCCAACGTACACAGCCTCTCCTGCTCAATCTGGCCAGAGCTCAACACCGACATTGCGAACGTCCAGCGATTGCTCCTACACTAAAGGTGCCAGCCCTGAAAGCTCTTGCTGGTCCTCATCTCCCACTGGTAACCTCTCAAACGAACCACAAACACTTGGGCTCTGAACTTGTTTAGCCTACTAAAACTTCCAACGTACACAGCCTCTCCTGCTCAATCTGGCCAAAATTCACCAACGAAATTACGAACGTCCAGGGATTGCTCCTACACTAAAGGTGCCAGCCCTGAAAGCTCTTGCTGGTCCTCATCTCCCACTGGTAACCTCTCAAACGAACCACAAACACTTGGGCTCTGAACTTGTTTAGCCTACTAAAACTTCCAAAGTACACAGCCTCTCCTGCTCAATCTGGCCAGAGCTCAACACCGACATTGCGAACGTCCAGGGATTGCTCCTACACTAAAGGTGCCAGCCCTGAAAGCTCTTGCTGGTCCTCATCTCCCACTGGTAACCTCTCAAACGAACCACAAACACTTGGGCTCTGAACTTGTTTAGCCTACTAAAACTTCCAAAGTACACAGCCTCTCCTGCTCAATCTGGCCAGAGCTCAACACCGACATTGCGAACGTCCAGGGATTGCTCCTACACTAAAGGTGCCAGCCCTGAAAGCTCTTGCTGGTCCTCATCTCCCACTGGTAACCTCTCAAACGAACCACAAACACTTGGCCTCTGAACTTGTTTAGCCTACTAAAACTTCCAACGTACACAGCCTCTCCTGCTCAATCTGGCCAAAATTCACCAACGAAATTACGAACGTCCAGGGATTGCTCCTACACTAAAGGTGCCAGCCCTGAAAGCTCTTGCTGGTCCTCATCTCCCACTGGTAACCTCTCAAACGAACCACAAACACTTGGGCTCTGAACTTGTTTAGCCTACTAAAACTTCCAAAGTACACAGCCTCTCCTGCTCAATCTGGCCAAAGGTCAACACCGAAATTACGAACGTCCAGGGATTGCTCCTACGCTAAAGGTGCCAGCCCTGAAAGCTCTTGCTGGTCCTCATCTCCCACTGGTAACCTCTCAAACGAACCACAAACACTTGGGCTCTGAACTTGTTTAGCCTACTAAAACTTCCAAAGTACACAGCCTCTCCTGCTCAATCTGGCCAGAGCTCAACACCGACATTGCGAACGTCCAGGGATTGCTCCTACACTAAAGGTGCCAGCCCTGAAAGCTCTTGCTGGTCCTCATCTCCCACTGGTAACCTCTCAAACGAACCACAAACACTTGGCCTCTGAACTTGTTTAGCCTACTAAAACTTCCAACGTACACAGCCTCTCCTGCTCAATCTGGCCAAAATTCACCAACGAAATTACAAACGTGCAGGGATTGCTCCTACACTAAAGGTGCCAGCCCTGAAAGCTCTTGCTGGTCCTCATCTCCCACTGGTAACCTCTCAAACGAACCACAAACACTTGGGCTCTGAACTTGTTTCGCCTACTAAAACTTCCAACGTACACAGCCTCTCCTGCTCAATCTGGCCAGAGCTCAACACCGACATTGCGAACGTCCAGGGATTGCTCCTACACTAAAGGTGCCAGCCCTGAAAGCTCTTGCTGGTCCTCATCTCCCACTGGTAACCTCTCAAACGAACCACAAACACTTGGGCTCTCAACTTGTTTAGCCTACTAAAACTTCCAACGTACACAGCCTCTCCTGCTCAATCTGGCCAGAGCTCAACACCGACATTGCGAACGTCCAGGGATTGCTCCTACACTAAAGGTGCCAGCCCTGAAAGCTCTTGCTGGTCCTCATCTCCCACTGGTAACCTCTCAAACGAACCACAAACACTTGGGCTCTGAACTTGTTTAGCCTACTAAAACTTCCAACGTACACAGCCTCTCCTGCTCAATCTGGCCAGAGGTCAACACCGAAATTACGAACGTCCAGGGATTGCTCCTACACTAAAGGTGCCAGCCCTGAAAGCTCTTGCTGGTCCTCATCTCCCACTGGTAACCTCTCAAACGAACCACAAACACTTGGGCTCTGAACTTGTTTAGCCTACTAAAACTTCCAACGTACACAGCCTCTCCTGCTCAATCTGGCCAGAGGTCAACACCGAAATTACGAACGTCCAGGGATTGCTCCTACACTAAAGGTGCCAGCCCTGAAAGCTCTTGCTGGTCCTCATCTCCCACTGGTAACCTCTCAAACGAACCACAAACACTTGGGCTCTGAACTTGTTTAGCCTACTAAAACTTCCAACGTACACAGCCTCTCCTGCTCAATCTGGCCAGAGCTCAACACCGACATTGCGAACGTCCAGCGATTGCTCCTACACTAAAGGTGCCAGCCCTGAAAGCTCTTGCTGGTCCTCATCTCCCACTGGTAACCTCTCAAATGAACCACAAACACTTGGGCTCTGAACTTGTTTAGCCTACTAAAACTTCCAACGTACACAGCCTCTCCTGCTCAATCTGGCCAAAATTCACCAACGAAATTACGAACGTCCAGGGATTGCTCCTACACTAAAGGTGCCAGCCCTGAAAGCTCTTGCTGGTCCTCATCTCCCACTGGTAACCTCTCAAACGAACCACAAACACTTGGGCTCTGAACTTGTTTAGCCTACTAAAACTTCCAAAGTACACAGCCTCTCCTGCTCAATCTGGCCAAAATTCACCAACGAAATTACAAACGTCCAGGGATTGCTCCTACACTAAAGGTGCCAGCCCTGAAAGCTCTTGCTGGTCCTCATCTCCCACTGGTAACCTCTCAAACGAACCACAAACACTTGGGCTCTGAACTTGTTTCGCCTACTAAAACTTCCAACGTACACAGCCTCTCCTGCTCAATCTGGCCAGAGCTCAACACCGACATTGCGAACGTCCAGGGATTGCTCCTACACTAAAGGTGCCAGCCCTGAAAGCTCTTGCTGGTCCTCATCTCCCACTGGTAACCTCTCAAACGAACCACAAACACTTGGGCTCTGAACTTGTTTAGCCTACTAAAACTTCCAACGTACACAGCCTCTCCTGCTCAATCTGGCCAGAGCTCAACACCGACATTGCGAACGTCCAGGGATTGCTCCTACACTAAAGGTGCCAGCCCTGAAAGCTCTTGCTGGTCCTCATCTCCCACTGGTAACCTCTCAAACGAACCACAAACACTTGGGCTCTGAACTTGTTTAGCCTACTAAAACTTCCAACGTACACAGCCTCTCCTGCTCAATCTGGCCAGAGGTCAACACCGAAATTACGAACGTCCAGGGATTGCTCCTACACTAAAGGTGCCAGCCCTGAAAGCTCTTGCTGGTCCTCATCTCCCACTGGTAACCTCTCAAACGAACCACAAACACTTGGCCTCTGAACTTGTTTAGCCTACTAAAACTTCCAACGTACACAGCCTCTCCTGCTCAATCTGGCCAGAGCTCAACACCGAAATTACGAACGTCCAGGGATTGCTCCTACACTAAAGGTGCCAGCCCTGAAAGCTCTTGCTGGTCCTCATCTCCCACTGGTAACCTCTCAAACGAACCACAAACACTTGGGCTCTGAACTTGTTTAGCCTACTAAAACTTCCAACGTACACAGCCTCTCCTGCTCAATCTGGCCAGAGCTCAACACCGACATTGCGAACGTCCAGCGATTGCTCCTACACTAAAGGTGCCAGCCCTGAAAGCTCTTGCTGGTCCTCATCTCCCACTGGTAACCTCTCAAACGAACCACAAACACTTGGGCTCTGAACTTGTTTAGCCTACTAAAACTTCCAACGTACACAGCCTCTCCTGCTCAATCTGGCCAAAATTCACCAACGAAATTACGAACGTCCAGGGATTGCTCCTACACTAAAGGTGCCAGCCCTGAAAGCTCTTGCTGGTCCTCATCTCCCACTGGTAACCTCTCAAACGAACCACAAACACTTGGGCTCTGAACTTGTTTAGCCTACTAAAACTTCCAAAGTACACAGCCTCTCCTGCTCAATCTGGCCAGAGCTCAACACCGACATTGCGAACGTCCAGGGATTGCTCCTACACTAAAGGTGCCAGCCCTGAAAGCTCTTGCTGGTCCTCATCTCCCACTGGTAACCTCTCAAACGAACCACAAACACTTGGGCTCTGAACTTGTTTAGCCTACTAAAACTTCCAAAGTACACAGCCTCTCCTGCTCAATCTGGCCAGAGCTCAACACCGACATTGCGAACGTCCAGGGATTGCTCCTACACTAAAGGTGCCAGCCCTGAAAGCTCTTGCTGGTCCTCATCTCCCACTGGTAACCTCTCAAACGAACCACAAACACTTGGCCTCTGAACTTGTTTAGCCTACTAAAACTTCCAACGTACACAGCCTCTCCTGCTCAATCTGGCCAAAATTCACCAACGAAATTACGAACGTCCAGGGATTGCTCCTACACTAAAGGTGCCAGCCCTGAAAGCTCTTGCTGGTCCTCATCTCCCACTGGTAACCTCTCAAACGAACCACAAACACTTGGGCTCTGAACTTGTTTAGCCTACTAAAACTTCCAACGTACACAGCCTCTCCTGCTCAATCTGGCCAGAGGTCAACACCGAAATTACGAACGTCCAGGGATTGCTCCTACACTAAAGGTGCCAGCCCTGAAAGCTCTTGCTGGTCCTCATCTCCCACTGGTAACCTCTCAAACGAACCACAAACACTTGGGCTCTGAACTTGTTTAGCCTACTAAAACTTCCAAAGTACACAGCCTCTCCTGCTCAATCTGGCCAGAGCTCAACACCGACATTGCGAACGTCCAGGGATTGCTCCTACACTAAAGGTGCCAGCCCTGAAAGCTCTTGCTGGTCCTCATCTCCCACTGGTAACCTCTCAAACGAACCACAAACACTTGGGCTCTCAACTTGTTTAGCCTACTAAAACTTCCAACGTACACAGCCTCTCCTGCTCAATCTGGCCAAAATTCACCAACGAAATTACAAACGTCCAGGGATTGCTCCTACACTAAAGGTGCCAGCCCTGAAAGCTCTTGCTGGTCCTCATCTCCCACTGGTAACCTCTCAAACGAACCACAAACACTTGGGCTCTGAACTTGTTTCGCCTACTAAAACTTCCAACGTACACAGCCTCTCCTGCTCAATCTGGCCAGAGCTCAACACCGACATTGCGAACGTCCAGGGATTGCTCCTACACTAAAGGTGCCAGCCCTGAAAGCTCTTGCTGGTCCTCATCTCCCACTGGTAACCTCTCAAACGAACCACAAACACTTGGGCTCTCAACTTGTTTAGCCTACTAAAACTTCCAACGTACACAGCCTCTCCTGCTCAATCTGGCCAGAGCTCAACACCGACATTGCGAACGTCCAGGGATTGCTCCTACACTAAAGGTGCCAGCCCTGAAAGCTCTTGCTGGTCCTCATCTCCCACTGGTAACCTCTCAAACGAACCACAAACACTTGGGCTCTGAACTTGTTTAGCCTACTAAAACTTCCAACGTACACAGCCTCTCCTGCTCAATCTGGCCAGAGGTCAACACCGAAATTACGAACGTCCAGGGATTGCTCCTACACTAAAGGTGCCAGCCCTGAAAGCTCTTGCTGGTCCTCATCTCCCACTGGTAACCTCTCAAACGAACCACAAACACTTGGGCTCTGAACTTGTTTAGCCTACTAAAACTTCCAACGTACACAGCCTCTCCTGCTCAATCTGGCCAGAGGTCAACACCGAAATTACGAACGTCCAGGGATTGCTCCTACACTAAAGGTGCCAGCCCTGAAAGCTCTTGCTGGTCCTCATCTCCCACTGGTAACCTCTCAAACGAACCACAAACACTTGGGCTCTGAACTTGTTTAGCCTACTAAAACTTCCAACGTACACAGCCTCTCCTGCTCAATCTGGCCAGAGCTCAACACCGACATTGCGAACGTCCAGCGATTGCTCCTACACTAAAGGTGCCAGCCCTGAAAGCTCTTGCTGGTCCTCATCTCCCACTGGTAACCTCTCAAACGAACCACAAACACTTGGGCTCTGAACTTGTTTAGCCTACTAAAACTTCCAACGTACACAGCCTCTCCTGCTCAATCTGGCCAAAATTCACCAACGAAATTACGAACGTCCAGGGATTGCTCCTACACTAAAGGTGCCAGCCCTGAAAGCTCTTGCTGGTCCTCATCTCCCACTGGTAACCTCTCAAACGAACCACAAACACTTGGGCTCTGAACTTGTTTAGCCTACTAAAACTTCCAAAGTACACAGCCTCTCCTGCTCAATCTGGCCAGAGCTCAACACCGACATTGCGAACGTCCAGGGATTGCTCCTACACTAAAGGTGCCAGCCCTGAAAGCTCTTGCTGGTCCTCATCTCCCACTGGTAACCTCTCAAACGAACCACAAACACTTGGGCTCTGAACTTGTTTAGGCTGCTAAAACTTCCAATGTACACAGCCTCTCCTGCTCAATCTGGCCAGAGCTCAACACCAACATTGCGAACGTCCAGGGATTGCTCCTACACTAAAGGTGCCAGCCCTGAAAGCTCTTGCTGGTCCTCATCTCCCACTGGTAACCTCTCAAACGAACCACAAACACTTGGGCTCTGAACTTGTTTAGCCTACTAAAACTTCCAACGTACACAGCCTCTCCTGCTCAATCTGGCCAGAGCTCAACACCGACATTGCGAACGTCCAGCGATTGCTCCTACACTAAAGGTGCCAGCCCTGAAAGCTCTTGCTGGTCCTCATCTCCCACTGGTAACCTCTCAAACGAACCACAAACACTTGGGCTCTGAACTTGTTTAGCCTGCTAAAACTTCCAACGTACACAGCCTCTCCTGCTCAATCTGGCCAAAATTCACCAACGAAATTACGAACGTCCAGGGATTGCTCCTACACTAAAGGTGCCAGCCCTGAAAGCTCTTGCTGGTCCTCATCTCCCACTGGTAACCTCTCAAACGAACCACAAACACTTGGGCTCTGAACTTGTTTAGCCTACTAAAACTTCCAACGTACACAGCCTCTCCTGCTCAATCTGGCCAGAGCTCAACACCGACATTGCGAACGTCCAGCGATTGCTCCTACACTAAAGGTGCCAGCCCTGAAAGCTCTTGCTGGTCCTCATCTCCCACTGGTAACCTCTCAAACGAACCACAAACACTTGGGCTCTGAACTTGTTTAGCCTGCTAAAACTTCCAACGTACACAGCCTCTCCTGCTCAATCTGGCCAAAATTCACCAACGAAATTACGAACGTCCAGGGATTGCTCCTACACTAAAGGTGCCAGCCCTGAAAGCTCTTGCTGGTCCTCATCTCCCACTGGTAACCTCTCAAACGAACCACAAACACTTGGGCTCTGAACTTGTTTAGCCTACTAAAACTTCCAAAGTACACAGCCTCTCCTGCTCAATCTGGCCAGAGCTCAACACCGACATTGCGAACGTCCAGGGATTGCTCCTACACTAAAGGTGCCAGCCCTGAAAGCTCTTGCTGGTCCTCATCTCCCACTGGTAACCTCTCAAACGAACCACAAACACTTGGGCTCTGAACTTGTTTAGGCTGCTAAAACTTCCAACGTACACAGCCTCTCCTGCTCAATCTGGCCAGAGCTCAACACCGACATTGCGAACGTCCAGCGATTGCTCCTACACTAAAGGTGCCAGCCCTGAAAGCTCTTGCTGGTCCTCATCTCCCACTGGTAACCTCTCAAACGAACCACAAACACTTGGGCTCTCAACTTGTTTAGCCTACTAAAACTTCCAACGTACACAGCCTCTCCTGCTCAATCTGGCCAGAGGTCAACACCGACATTGCGAACGTCCAGCGATTGCTCCTACACTAAAGGTGCCAGCCCTGAAAGCTCTTGCTGGTCCTCATCTCCCACTGGTAACCTCTCAAACGAACCACAAACACTTGGGCTCTGAACTTGTTTAGCCTACTAAAACTTCCAACGTACACAGCCTCTCCTGCTCAATCTGGCCAGAGCTCAACACCGACATTGCCAACGTCCAGGGATTGCTCCTACACTAAAGGTGCCAGCCCTGAAAGCTCTTGCTGGTCCTCATCTCCCACTGGTAACCTCTCAAACGAACCACAAACACTTGGGCTCTGAACTTGTTTAGCCTACTAAAACTTCCAACGTACACAGCCTCTCCTGCTCAATCTGGCCAAAATTCACCAACGAAATTACGAACGTCCAGGGATTGCTCCTACACTAAAGGTGCCAGCCCTGAAAGCTCTTGCTGGTCCTCATCTCCCACTGCTAACCTCTCAAACGAACCACAAACACTTGGGCTCTGAACTTGTTTAGCCTACTAAAACTTCCAACGTACACAGCCTCTCCTGCTCAATCTGGCCAGAGCTCAACACCGACATTGCGAACGTCCAGCGATTGCTCCTACACTAAAGGTGCCAGCCCTGAAAGCTCTTGCTGGTCCTCATCTCCCACTGGTAACCTCTCAAACGAACCACAAACACTTGGCCTCTGAACTTGTTTAGCCTACTAAAACTTCCAACGTACACAGCCTCTCCTGCTCAATCTGGCCAGAGCTCAACACCGACATTGCGAACGTCCAGCGATTGCTCCTACACTAAAGGTGCCAGCCCTGAAAGCTCTTGCTGGTCCTCATCTCCCACTGGTAACCTCTCAAACGAACCACAAACACTTGGGCTCTGAACTTGTTTAGCCTACTAAAACTTCCAACGTACACAGCCTCTCCTGCTCAATCTGGCCAAAATTCACCAACGAAATTACGAACGTCCAGGGATTGCTCCTACACTAAAGGTGCCAGCCCTGAAAGCTCTTGCTGGTCCTCATCTCCCACTGGTAACCTCTCAAACGAACCACAAACACTTGGGCTCTGAACTTGTTTAGCCTACTAAAACTTCCAACGTACACAGCCTCTCCTGCTCAATCTGGCCAGAGCTCAACACCGACATTGCGAACGTCCAGGGGATTGCTCCTACACTAAAGGTGCCAGCCCTGAAAGCTCTTGCTGGTCCTCATCTCCCACTGGTAACCTCTCAAACGAACCACAAACACTTGGGCTCTGAACTTGTTTAGGCTGCTAAAACTTCCAACGTACACAGCCTCTCCTGCTCAATCTGGCCAGAGCTCAACACCGACATTGCGAACGTCCAGCGATTGCTCCTACACTAAAGGTGCCAGCCCTGAAAGCTCTTGCTGGTCCTCATCTCCCACTGGTAACCTCTCAAACGAACCACAAACACTTGGGCTCTCAACTTGTTTAGCCTACTAAAACTTCCAACGTACACAGCCTCTCCTGCTCAATCTGGCCAGAGGTCAACACCGACATTGCGAACGTCCAGCGATTGCTCCTACACTAAAGGTGCCAGCCCTGAAAGCTCTTGCTGGTCCTCATCTCCCACTGGTAACCTCTCAAACGAACCACAAACACTTGGGCTCTGAACTTGTTTAGCCTACTAAAACTTCCAACGTACACAGCCTCTCCTGCTCAATCTGGCCAGAGCTCAACACCGACATTGCCAACGTCCAGGGATTGCTCCTACACTAAAGGTGCCAGCCCTGAAAGCTCTTGCTGGTCCTCATCTCCCACTGGTAACCTCTCAAACGAACCACAAACACTTGGGCTCTGAACTTGTTTAGCCTACTAAAACTTCCAACGTACACAGCCTCTCCTGCTCAATCTGGCCAAAATTCACCAACGAAATTACGAACGTCCAGGGATTGCTCCTACACTAAAGGTGCCAGCCCTGAAAGCTCTTGCTGGTCCTCATCTCCCACTGCTAACCTCTCAAACGAACCACAAACACTTGGGCTCTGAACTTGTTTAGCCTACTAAAACTTCCAACGTACACAGCCTCTCCTGCTCAATCTGGCCAGAGCTCAACACCGACATTGCGAACGTCCAGCGATTGCTCCTACACTAAAGGTGCCAGCCCTGAAAGCTCTTGCTGGTCCTCATCTCCCACTGGTAACCTCTCAAACGAACCACAAACACTTGGCCTCTGAACTTGTTTAGCCTACTAAAACTTCCAACGTACACAGCCTCTCCTGCTCAATCTGGCCAGAGCTCAACACCGACATTGCGAACGTCCAGCGATTGCTCCTACACTAAAGGTGCCAGCCCTGAAAGCTCTTGCTGGTCCTCATCTCCCACTGGTAACCTCTCAAACGAACCACAAACACTTGGGCTCTGAACTTGTTTAGCCTACTAAAACTTCCAACGTACACAGCCTCTCCTGCTCAATCTGGCCAAAATTCACCAACGAAATTACGAACGTCCAGGGATTGCTCCTACACTAAAGGTGCCAGCCCTGAAAGCTCTTGCTGGTCCTCATCTCCCACTGGTAACCTCTCAAACGAACCACAAACACTTGGGCTCTGAACTTGTTTAGCCTACTAAAACTTCCAACGTACACAGCCTCTCCTGCTCAATCTGGCCAGAGCTCAACACCGACATTGCGAACGTCCAGGGATTGCTCCTACACTAAAGGTGCCAGCCCTGAAAGCTCTTGCTGGTCCTCATCTCCCACTGGTAACCTCTCAAACGAACCACAAACACTTGGGCTCTGAACTTGTTTAGGCTGCTAAAACTTCCAATGTACACAGCCTCTCCTGCTCAATCTGGCCAGAGCTCAACACCGACATTGCGAACGTCCAGGGATTGCTCCTACACTAAAGGTGCCAGCCCTGAAAGCTCTTGCTGGTCCACATCTCCCACTGGTAACCTCTCAAACGAACCACAAACACTTAGGCTCTGAACTTGTTTAGCCTACTAAAACTTCCAACGTACACAGCCTCTCCTGCTCAATTTGGCCAGAGCTCAACACCGACATTGCGAACGTCCAGGGATTGCTCCTACACTAAAGGTGCCAGCCCTGAAAGCTCTTGCTGGTCCTCATCTCCCACTGGTAACCTCTCAAACGAACCACAAACACTTGGGCTCTCAACTTGTTTAGCCTACTAAAACTTCCAACGTACACAGCCTCTCCTGCTCAATCTGGCCAAAATTCACCAACGAAATTACGAACGTCCAGGGATTGCTCCTACACTAAAGGTGCCAGCCCTGAAAGCTCTTGCTGGTCCTCATCTCCCACTGGTAACCTCTCAAACGAACCACAAACACTTGGGCTCTGAACTTGTTTAGCCTACTAAAACTTCCAAAGTACACAGCCTCTCCTGCTCAATCTGGCCAGAGCTCAACACCGACATTGCGAACGTCCAGGGATTGCTCCTACACTAAAGGTGCCAGCCCTGAAAGCTCTTGCTGGTCCTCATCTCCCACTGGTAACCTCTCAAACGAACCACAAACACTTGGGCTCTGAACTTGTTTCGCCTACTAAAACTTCCAACGTACACAGCCTCTCCTGCTCAATCTGGCCAGAGCTCAACACCGACATTGCGAACGTCCAGGGATTGCTCCTACACTAAAGGTGCCAGCCCTGAAAGCTCTTGCTGGTCCTCATCTCCCACTGGTAACCTCTCAAACGAACCACAAACACTTGGGCTCTCAACTTGTTTAGCCTACTAAAACTTCCAACGTACACAGCCTCTCCTGCTCAATCTGGCCAGAGCTCAACACCGACATTGCGAACGTCCAGGGATTGCTCCTACACTAAAGGTGCCAGCCCTGAAAGCTCTTGCTGGTCCTCATCTCCCACTGGTAACCTCTCAAACGAACCACAAACACTTGGGCTCTGAACTTGTTTAGCCTACTAAAACTTCCAACGTACACAGCCTCTCCTGCTCAATCTGGCCAGAGGTCAACACCGAAATTACGAACGTCCAGGGATTGCTCCTACACTAAAGGTGCCAGCCCTGAAAGCTCTTGCTGGTCCTCATCTCCCACTGGTAACCTCTCAAACGAACCACAAACACTTGGGCTCTGAACTTGTTTAGCCTACTAAAACTTCCAACGTACACAGCCTCTCCTGCTCAATCTGGCCAGAGGTCAACACCGAAATTACGAACGTCCAGGGATTGCTCCTACACTAAAGGTGCCAGCCCTGAAAGCTCTTGCTGGTCCTCATCTCCCACTGGTAACCTCTCAAACGAACCACAAACACTTGGGCTCTGAACTTGTTTAGCCTACTAAAACTTCCAACGTACACAGCCTCTCCTGCTCAATCTGGCCAGAGCTCAACACCGACATTGCGAACGTCCAGCGATTGCTCCTACACTAAAGGTGCCAGCCCTGAAAGCTCTTGCTGGTCCTCATCTCCCACTGGTAACCTCTCAAACGAACCACAAACACTTGGGCTCTGAACTTGTTTAGCCTACTAAAACTTCCAACGTACACAGCCTCTCCTGCTCAATCTGGCCAAAATTCACCAACGAAATTACGAACGTCCAGGGATTGCTCCTACACTAAAGGTGCCAGCCCTGAAAGCTCTTGCTGGTCCTCATCTCCCACTGGTAACCTCTCAAACGAACCACAAACACTTGGGCTCTGAACTTGTTTAGCCTACTAAAACTTCCAAAGTACACAGCCTCTCCTGCTCAATCTGGCCAGAGCTCAACACCGACATTGCGAACGTCCAGGGATTGCTCCTACACTAAAGGTGCCAGCCCTGAAAGCTCTTGCTGGTCCTCATCTCCCACTGGTAACCTCTCAAACGAACCACAAACACTTGGGCTCTGAACTTGTTTAGGCTGCTAAAACTTCCAATGTACACAGCCTCTCCTGCTCAATCTGGCCAGAGCTCAACACCAACATTGCGAACGTCCAGGGATTGCTCCTACACTAAAGGTGCCAGCCCTGAAAGCTCTTGCTGGTCCTCATCTCCCACTGGTAACCTCTCAAACGAACCACAAACACTTGGGCTCTGAACTTGTTTAGCCTACTAAAACTTCCAACGTACACAGCCTCTCCTGCTCAATCTGGCCAGAGCTCAACACCGACATTGCGAACGTCCAGCGATTGCTCCTACACTAAAGGTGCCAGCCCTGAAAGCTCTTGCTGGTCCTCATCTCCCACTGGTAACCTCTCAAACGAACCACAAACACTTGGGCTCTGAACTTGTTTAGCCTGCTAAAACTTCCAACGTACACAGCCTCTCCTGCTCAATCTGGCCAAAATTCACCAACGAAATTACGAACGTCCAGGGATTGCTCCTACACTAAAGGTGCCAGCCCTGAAAGCTCTTGCTGGTCCTCATCTCCCACTGGTAACCTCTCAAACGAACCACAAACACTTGGGCTCTGAACTTGTTTAGCCTACTAAAACTTCCAACGTACACAGCCTCTCCTGCTCAATCTGGCCAGAGCTCAACACCGACATTGCGAACGTCCAGGGATTGCTCCTACACTAAAGGTGCCAGCCCTGAAAGCTCTTGCTGGTCCTCATCTCCCACTGGTAACCTCTCAAACGAACCACAAACACTTGGGCTCTGAACTTGTTTAGGCTGCTAAAACTTCCAATGTACACAGCCTCTCCTGCTCAATCTGGCCAGAGCTCAACACCAACATTGCGAACGTCCAGGGATTGCTCCTACACTAAAGGTGCCAGCCCTGAAAGCTCTTGCTGGTCCACATCTCCCACTGGTAACCTCTCAAACGAACCACAAACACTTGGGCTCTCAACTTGTTTAGCCTACTAAAACTTCCAACGTACACAGCCTCTCCTGCTCAATCTGGCCAGAGCTCAACACCGACATTGCGAACGTCCAGCGATTGCTCCTACACTAAAGGTGCCAGCCCTGAAAGCTCTTGCTGGTCCTCATCTCCCACTGGTAACCTCTCAAACGAACCACAAACACTTGGGCTCTGAACTTGTTTAGCCTACTAAAACTTCCAACGTACACAGCCTCTCCTGCTCAATCTGGCCAGAGGTCAACACCGACATTGCGAACGTCCAGCGATTGCTCCTACACTAAAGGTGCCAGCCCTGAAAGCTCTTGCTGGTCCTCATCTCCCACTGGTAACCTCTCAAACGAACCACAAACACTTGGGCTCTGAACTTGTTTAGCCTACTAAAACTTCCAACGTACACAGCCTCTCCTGCTCAATCTGGCCAGAGCTCAACACCGACATTGCCAACGTCCAGGGATTGCTCCTACACTAAAGGTGCCAGCCCTGAAAGCTCTTGCTGGTCCTCATCTCCCACTGGTAACCTCTCAAACGAACCACAAACACTTGGGCTCTGAACTTGTTTAGCCTACTAAAACTTCCAACGTACACAGCCTCTCCTGCTCAATCTGGCCAAAATTCACCAACGAAATTACGAACGTCCAGGGATTGCTCCTACACTAAAGGTGCCAGCCCTGAAAGCTCTTGCTGGTCCTCATCTCCCACTGCTAACCTCTCAAACGAACCACAAACACTTGGCCTCTGAACTTGTTTAGCCTACTAAAACTTCCAACGTACACAGCCTCTCCTGCTCAATCTGGCCAGAGCTCAACACCGACATTGCGAACGTCCAGCGATTGCTCCTACACTAAAGGTGCCAGCCCTGAAAGCTCTTGCTGGTCCTCATCTCCCACTGGTAACCTCTCAAACGAACCACAAACACTTGGCCTCTGAACTTGTTTAGCCTACTAAAACTTCCAACGTACACAGCCTCTCCTGCTCAATCTGGCCAGAGCTCAACACCGACATTGCGAACGTCCAGCGATTGCTCCTACACTAAAGGTGCCAGCCCTGAAAGCTCTTGCTGGTCCTCATCTCCCACTGGTAACCTCTCAAACGAACCACAAACACTTGGGCTCTGAACTTGTTTAGCCTACTAAAACTTCCAACGTACACAGCCTCTCCTGCTCAATCTGGCCAAAATTCACCAACGAAATTACGAACGTCCAGGGATTGCTCCTACACTAAAGGTGCCAGCCCTGAAAGCTCTTGCTGGTCCTCATCTCCCACTGGTAACCTCTCAAACGAACCACAAACACTTGGGCTCTGAACTTGTTTAGCCTACTAAAACTTCCAACGTACACAGCCTCTCCTGCTCAATCTGGCCAGAGCTCAACACCGACATTGCGAACGTCCAGGGATTGCTCCTACACTAAAGGTGCCAGCCCTGAAAGCTCTTGCTGGTCCTCATCTCCCACTGGTAACCTCTCAAACGAACCACAAACACTTGGGCTCTGAACTTGTTTAGGCTGCTAAAACTTCCAATGTACACAGCCTCTCCTGCTCAATCTGGCCAGAGCTCAACACCGACATTGCGAACGTCCAGGGATTGCTCCTACACTAAAGGTGCCAGCCCTGAAAGCTCTTGCTGGTCCACATCTCCCACTGGTAACCTCTCAAACGAACCACAAACACTTGGGCTCTGAACTTGTTTAGCCTACTAAAACTTCCAACGTACACAGCCTCTCCTGCTCAATTAGGCCAGAGCTCAACACCGACATTGCGAACGTCCAGGGATTGCTCCTACACTAAAGGTGCCAGCCCTGAAAGCTCTTGCTGGTCCTCATCTCCCACTGGTAACCTCTCAAACGAACCACAAACACTTGGGCTCTCAACTTGTTTAGCCTACTAAAACTTCCAACGTACACAGCCTCTCCTGCTCAATCTGGCCAAAATTCACCAACGAAATTACGAACGTCCAGGGATTGCTCCTACACTAAAGGTGCCAGCCCTGAAAGCTCTTGCTGGTCCTCATCTCCCACTGGTAACCTCTCAAACGAACCACAAACACTTGGGCTCTGAACTTGTTTAGGCTGCTAAAACTTCCAATGTACACAGCCTCTCCTGCTCAATCTGGCCAGAGCTCAACACCAACATTGCGAACGTCCAGGGATTGCTCCTACACTAAAGGTGCCAGCCCTGAAAGCTCTTGCTGGTCCTCATCTCCCACTGGTAACCTCTCAAACGAACCACAAACACTTGGGCTCTGAACTTGTTTAGCCTACTAAAACTTCCAACGTACACAGCCTCTCCTGCTCAATCTGGCCAGAGCTCAACACCGACATTGCGAACGTCCAGCGATTGCTCCTACACTAAAGGTGCCAGCCCTGAAAGCTCTTGCTGGTCCTCATCTCCCACTGGTAACCTCTCAAACGAACCACAAACACTTGGGCTCTGAACTTGTTTAGCCTGCTAAAACTTCCAACGTACACAGCCTCTCCTGCTCAATCTGGCCAAAATTCACCAACGAAATTACGAACGTCCAGGGATTGCTCCTACACTAAAGGTGCCAGCCCTGAAAGCTCTTGCTGGTCCTCATCTCCCACTGGTAACCTCTCAAACGAACCACAAACACTTGGGCTCTGAACTTGTTTAGCCTACTAAAACTTCCAAAGTACACAGCCTCTCCTGCTCAATCTGGCCAGAGCTCAACACCGACATTGCGAACGTCCAGGGATTGCTCCTACACTAAAGGTGCCAGCCCTGAAAGCTCTTGCTGGTCCTCATCTCCCACTGGTAACCTCTCAAACGAACCACAAACACTTGGGCTCTGAACTTGTTTAGGCTGCTAAAACTTCCAATGTACACAGCCTCTCCTGCTCAATCTGGCCAGAGCTCAACACCAACATTGCGAACGTCCAGGGATTGCTCCTACACTAAAGGTGCCAGCCCTGAAAGCTCTTGCTGGTCCACATCTCCCACTGGTAACCTCTCAAACGAACCACAAACACTTGGGCTCTCAACTTGTTTAGCCTACTAAAACTTCCAACGTACACAGCCTCTCCTGCTCAATCTGGCCAGAGCTCAACACCGACATTGCGAACGTCCAGCGATTGCTCCTACACTAAAGGTGCCAGCCCTGAAAGCTCTTGCTGGTCCTCATCTCCCACTGGTAACCTCTCAAACGAACCACAAACACTTGGGCTCTGAACTTGTTTAGCCTACTAAAACTTCCAACGTACACAGCCTCTCCTGCTCAATCTGGCCAGAGGTCAACACCGACATTGCGAACGTCCAGCGATTGCTCCTACACTAAAGGTGCCAGCCCTGAAAGCTCTTGCTGGTCCTCATCTCCCACTGGTAACCTCTCAAACGAACCACAAACACTTGGGCTCTGAACTTGTTTAGCCTACTAAAACTTCCAACGTACACAGCCTCTCCTGCTCAATCTGGCCAGAGCTCAACACCGACATTGCCAACGTCCAGGGATTGCTCCTACACTAAAGGTGCCAGCCCTGAAAGCTCTTGCTGGTCCTCATCTCCCACTGGTAACCTCTCAAACGAACCACAAACACTTGGGCTCTGAACTTGTTTAGCCTACTAAAACTTCCAACGTACACAGCCTCTCCTGCTCAATCTGGCCAAAATTCACCAACGAAATTACGAACGTCCAGGGATTGCTCCTACACTAAAGGTGCCAGCCCTGAAAGCTCTTGCTGGTCCTCATCTCCCACTGCTAACCTCTCAAACGAACCACAAACACTTGGCCTCTGAACTTGTTTAGCCTACTAAAACTTCCAACGTACACAGCCTCTCCTGCTCAATCTGGCCAGAGCTCAACACCGACATTGCGAACGTCCAGCGATTGCTCCTACACTAAAGGTGCCAGCCCTGAAAGCTCTTGCTGGTCCTCATCTCCCACTGGTAACCTCTCAAACGAACCACAAACACTTGGCCTCTGAACTTGTTTAGCCTACTAAAACTTCCAACGTACACAGCCTCTCCTGCTCAATCTGGCCAGAGCTCAACACCGACATTGCGAACGTCCAGCGATTGCTCCTACACTAAAGGTGCCAGCCCTGAAAGCTCTTGCTGGTCCTCATCTCCCACTGGTAACCTCTCAAACGAACCACAAACACTTGGGCTCTCAACTTGTTTAGCCTACTAAAACTTCCAACGTACACAGCCTCTCCTGCTCAATCTGGCCAAAATTCACCAACGAAATTACGAACGTCCAGGGATTGCTCCTACACTAAAGGTGCCAGCCCTGAAAGCTCTTGCTGGTCCTCATCTCCCACTGGTAACCTCTCAAACGAACCACAAACACTTGGGCTCTGAACTTGTTTAGCCTACTAAAACTTCCAACGTACACAGCCTCTCCTGCTCAATCTGGCCAGAGCTCAACACCGACATTGCGAACGTCCAGGGATTGCTCCTACACTAAAGGTGCCAGCCCTGAAAGCTCTTGCTGGTCCTCATCTCCCACTGGTAACCTCTCAAACGAACCACAAACACTTGGGCTCTGAACTTGTTTAGGCTGCTAAAACTTCCAATGTACACAGCCTCTCCTGCTCAATCTGGCCAGAGCTCAACACCGACATTGCGAACGTCCAGGGATTGCTCCTACACTAAAGGTGCCAGCCCTGAAAGCTCTTGCTGGTCCACATCTCCCACTGGTAACCTCTCAAACGAACCACAAACACTTGGGCTCTGAACTTGTTTAGCCTACTAAAACTTCCAACGTACACAGCCTCTCCTGCTCAATTTGGCCAGAGCTCAACACCGACATTGCGAACGTCCAGGGATTGCTCCTACACTAAAGGTGCCAGCCCTGAAAGCTCTTGCTGGTCCTCATCTCCCACTGGTAACCTCTCAAACGAACCACAAACACTTGGGCTCTCAACTTGTTTAGCCTACTAAAACTTCCAACGTACACAGCCTCTCCTGCTCAATCTGGCCAAAATTCACCAACGAAATTACGAACGTCCAGGGATTGCTCCTACACTAAAGGTGCCAGCCCTGAAAGCTCTTGCTGGTCCTCATCTCCCACTGGTAACCTCTCAAACGAACCACAAACACTTGGGCTCTGAACTTGTTTAGCCTACTAAAACTTCCAAAGTACACAGCCTCTCCTGCTCAATCTGGCCAGAGCTCAACACCGACATTGCGAACGTCCAGGGATTGCTCCTACACTAAAGGTGCCAGCCCTGAAAGCTCTTGCTGGTCCTCATCTCCCACTGGTAACCTCTCAAACGAACCACAAACACTTGGGCTCTGAACTTGTTTAGGCTGCTAAAACTTCCAATGTACACAGCCTCTCCTGCTCAATCTGGCCAGAGCTCAACACCAACATTGCGAACGTCCAGGGATTGCTCCTACACTAAAGGTGCCAGCCCTGAAAGCTCTTGCTGGTCCACATCTCCCACTGGTAACCTCTCAAACGAACCACAAACACTTGGGCTCTGAACTTGTTTAGCCTACTAAAACTTCCAACGTACACAGCCTCTCCTGCTCAATTTGGCCAGAGCTCAACACCGACATTGCGAACGTCCAGGGATTGCTCCTACAATAAAGGTGCCAGCCCTGAAAGCTCTTGCTGGTCCTCATCTCCCACTGGTAACCTCTCAAACGAACCACAAACACTTGGGCTCTGAACTTGTTTAGCCTACTAAAACTTCCAACGTACACAGCCTCTCCTGCTCAATCTGGCCAGAGCTCAACACCGACATTGCGAACGTCCAGGGATTGCTCCTACACTAAAGGTGCCAGCCCTGAAAGCTCTTGCTGGTCCTCATCTCCCACTGGTAACCTCTCAAACGAACCACAAACACTTGGGCTCTGAACTTGTTTAGCCTACTAAAACTTCCAACGTACACAGCCTCTCCTGCTCAATCTGGCCAGAGCTCAACACCGACATTGCGAACGTCCAGGGATTGCTCCTACACTAAAGGTGCCAGCCCTGAAAGCTCTTGCTGGTCCTCATCTCCCACTGGTAACCTCTCAAACGAACCACAAACACTTGGGCTCTGAACTTGTTTAGCCTACTAAAACTTCCAACGTACACAGCCTCTCCTGCTCAATCTGGCCAGAGCTCAACACCGACATTGCGAACGTCCAGGGATTGCTCCTACAATAAAGGTGCCAGCCCTGAAAGCTCTTGCTGGTCCTCATCTCCCACTGGTAACCTCTCAAACGAACCACAAACACTTGGGCTCTGAACTTGTTTAGCCTACTAAAACTTCCAACGTACACAGCCTCTCCTGCTCAATCTGGCCAGAGCTCAACACTGAAATTGCGAACGTCCAGCGATTGCTCCTACACTAAAGGTGCCAGCCCTGAAAGCTCTTGCTGGTCCTCATCTCCCACTGGTAACCTCTCAAACGAACCACAAACACTTGGCCTCTGAACTTGTTTAGCCTACTAAAACTTCCAACGTACACAGCCTCTCCTGCTCAATCTGGCCAGAGCTCAACACCGACATTGCGAACGTCCAGGGATTGCTCCTACAATAAAGGTGCCAGCCCTGAAAGCTCTTGCTGGTCCTCATCTCCCACTGGTAACCTCTCAAACGAACCACAAACACTTGGCCTCTGAACTTGTTTAGCCTACTAAAACTTCCAACGTACACAGCCTCTCCTGCTCAATCTGGCCAGAGCTCAACACCGACATTGCGAACGTCCAGGGATTGCTCCTACACTAAAGGTGCCAGCCCTGAAAGCTCTTGCTGGTCCTCATCTCCCACTGGTAACCTCTCAAACGAACCACAAACACTTGGCCTCTGAACTTGTTTAGCCTACTAAAACTTCCAACGTACACAGCCTCTCCTGCTCAATCTGGCCAGAGGTCAACACCGAAATTACGAACGTCCAGGGATTGCTCCTACACTAAAGGTGCCAGCCCTGAAAGCTCTTGCTGGTCCTCATCTCCCACTGGTAACCTCTCAAACGAACCACAAACACTTGGGCTCTGAACTTGTTTAGCCTACTAAAACTTCCAACGTACACAGCCTCTCCTGCTCAATCTGGCCAGAGCTCAACACCGACATTGCGAACGTCCAGGGATTGCTCCTACACTAAGGTGCCAGCCCTGAAAGCTCTTGCTGGTCCTCATCTCCCACTGGTAACCTCTCAAACGAACCACAAACACTTGGGCTCTGAACTTGTTTAGCCTACTAAAACTTCCAACGTACACAGCCTCTCCTGCTCAATCTGGCCAGAGCTCAACACCGACATTGCGAACGTCCAGCGATTGCTCCTACACTAAAGGTGCCAGCCCTGAAAGCTCTTGCTGGTCCTCATCTCCCACTGGTAACCTCTCAAATGAACCACAAACACTTGGGCTCTCAACTTGTTTAGCCTACTAAAACTTCCAACGTACACAGCCTCTCCTGCTCAATCTGGCCAAAATTCACCAACGAAATTACGAACGTCCAGGGATTGCTCCTACACTAAAGGTGCCAGCCCTGAAAGCTCTTGCTGGTCCTCATCTCCCACTGGTAACCTCTCAAACGAACCACAAACACTTGGGCTCTGAACTTGTTTAGCCTACTAAAACTTCCAACGTACACAGCCTCTCCTGCTCAATCTGGCCAGAGCTCAACACCGACATTGCGAACATCCAGGGATTCCTCCTACACTAAAGGTGCCAGCCCTGAAAGCTCTTGCTGGTCCTCATCTCCCACTGGTAACCTCTCAAACGAACCACAAACACTTGGGCTCTGAACTTGTTTAGCCTACTAAAACTTCCAACGTACACAGCCTCTCCTGCTCAATCTGGCCAGAGCTCAACACCGACATTGCGAACGTCCAGGGATTGCTCCTACAATAAAGGTGCCAGCCCTGAAAGCTCTTGCTGGTCCTCATCTCCCACTGGTAACCTCTCAAACGAACCACAAACACTTGGGCTCTGAACTTGTTTAGCCTACTAAAACTTCCAACGTACACAGCCTCTCCTGCTCAATCTGGCCAGAGCTCAACACTGAAATTGCGAACGTCCAGGGATTGCTCCTACACTAAAGGTGCCA
This sequence comes from Gavia stellata, assembly GCF_030936135.1. Classification (NCBI taxonomy): domain Eukaryota; kingdom Metazoa; phylum Chordata; class Aves; order Gaviiformes; family Gaviidae; genus Gavia; species Gavia stellata. The sequence goes on from NW_026777375.1 coordinate 63,982, forward strand.
GCCCTGAAAGCTCTTGCTGGTCCTCATCTCCCACTGGTAACCTCTCAAACGAACCACAAACACTTGGCCTCTGAACTTGTTTAGCCTACTAAAACTTCCAACGTACACAGCCTCTCCTGCTCAATCTGGCCAGAGCTCAACACCGACATTGCGAACGTCCAGGGATTGCTCCTACAATAAAGGTGCCAGCCCTGAAAGCTCTTGCTGGTCCTCATCTCCCACTGGTAACCTCTCAAACGAACCACAAACACTTGGCCTCTGAACTTGTTTAGCCTACTAAAACTTCCAACGTACACAGCCTCTCCTGCTCAATCTGGCCAAAATTCACCAACGAAATTACAAACGTCCAGGGATTGCTCCTACACTAAAGGTGCCAGCCCTGAAAGCTCTTGCTGGTCCTCATCTCCCACTGGTAACCTCTCAAACGAACCACAAACACTTGGGCTCTGAACTTGTTTAGCCTACTAAAACTTCCAACGTACACAGCCTCTCCTGCTCAATCTGGCCAGAGCTCAACACCGACATTGCGAACGTCCAGGGATTGCTCCTACACTAAAGGTGCCAGCCCTGAAAGCTCTTGCTGGTCCTCATCTCCCACTGGTAACCTCTCAAACGAACCACAAACACTTGGGCTCTCAACTTGTTTAGCCTACTAAAACTTCCAACGTACACAGCCTCTCCTGCTCAATCTGGCCAGAGCTCAACACCGACATTGCGAACGTCCAGGGATTGCTCCTACACTAAAGGTGCCAGCCCTGAAACCTCTTGCTGGTCCTCATCTCCCACTGGTAACCTCTCAAACGAACCACAAACACTTGGCCTCTGAACTTGTTTAGCCTACTAAAACTTCCAACGTACACAGCCTCTCCTGCTCAATCTGGCCAGAGGTCAACACCGACATTGCGAACGTCCAGGGATTGCTCCTACAATAAAGGTGCCAGCCCTGAAAGCTCTTGCTGGTCCTCATCTCCCACTGGTAACCTCTCAAACGAACCACAAACACTTGGGCTCTGAACTTGTTTAGCCTACTAAAACTTCCAACGTACACAGCCTCTCCTGCTCAATCTGGCCAGAGCTCAACACTGAAATTGCGAACGTCCAGCGATTGCTCCTACACTAAAGGTGCCAGCCCTGAAAGCTCTTGCTGGTCCTCATCTCCCACTGGTAACCTCTCAAACGAACCACAAACACTTGGCCTCTGAACTTGTTTAGCCTACTAAAACTTCCAACGTACACAGCCTCTCCTGCTCAATCTGGCCAGAGCTCAACACCGACATTGCGAACATCCAGGGATTGCTCCTACAATAAAGGTGCCAGCCCTGAAAGCTCTTGCTGGTCCTCATCTCCCACTGGTAACCTCTCAAACGAACCACAAACACTTGGGCTCTGAACTTGTTTAGCCTACTAAAACTTCCAACGTACACAGCCTCTCCTGCTCAATCTGGCCAGAGCTCAACACCGACATTGCGAACGTCCAGGGATTCCTCCTACACTAAAGGTGCCAGCCCTGAAAGCTCTTGCTGGTCCTCATCTCCCACTGGTAACCTCTCAAACGAACCACAAACACTTGGGCTCTGAACTTGTTTAGCCTACTAAAACTTCCAACGTACACAGCCTCTCCTGCTCAATCTGGCCAGAGCTCAACACCGACATTGCGAACGTCCAGGGATTGCTCCTACAATAAAGGTGCCAGCCCTGAAAGCTCTTGCTGGTCCTCATCTCCCACTGGTAACCTCTCAAACGAACCACAAACACTTGGGCTCTCAACTTGTTTAGCCTACTAAAACTTCCAACGTACACAGCCTCTCCTGCTCAATCTGGCCAGAGCTCAACACTGAAATTGCGAACGTCCAGCGATTGCTCCTACACTAAAGGTGCCAGCCCTGAAAGCTCTTGCTGGTCCTCATCTCCCACTGGTAACCTCTCAAACGAACCACAAACACTTGGGCTCTGAACTTGTTTAGCCTACTAAAACTTCCAACGTACACAGCCTCTCCTGCTCAATCTGGCCAGAGCTCAACACCGACATTGCGAACGTCCAGGGATTGCTCCTACAATAAAGGTGCCAGCCCTGAAAGCTCTTGCTGGTCCTCATCTCCCACTGGTAACCTCTCAAACGAACCACAAACACTTGGGCTCTGAACTTGTTTAGCCTACTAAAACTTCCAACGTACACAGCCTCTCCTGCTCAATCTGGCCAAAATTCACCAACGAAATTACAAACGTCCAGGGATTGCTCCTACACTAAAGGTGCCAGCCCTGAAAGCTCTTGCTGGTCCTCATCTCCCACTGGTAACCTCTCAAACGAACCACAAACACTTGGGCTCTGAACTTGTTTCGCCTACTAAAACTTCCAACGTACACAGCCTCTCCTGCTCAATCTGGCCAGAGCTCAACACCGACATTGCGAACGTCCAGGGATTGCTCCTACACTAAAGGTGCCAGCCCTGAAAGCTCTTGCTGGTCCTCATCTCCCACTGGTAACCTCTCAAACGAACCACAAACACTTGGGCTCTCAACTTGTTTAGCCTACTAAAACTTCCAACGTACACAGCCTCTCCTGCTCAATCTGGCCAGAGCTCAACACCGACATTGCGAACGTCCAGGGATTGCTCCTACACTAAAGGTGCCAGCCCTGAAACCTCTTGCTGGTCCTCATCTCCCACTGGTAACCTCTCAAACGAACCACAAACACTTGGGCTCTGAACTTGTTTAGCCTACTAAAACTTCCAACGTACACAGCCTCTCCTGCTCAATCTGGCCAGAGCTCAACACCGACATTGCGAACGTCCAGGGATTGCTCCTACACTAAAGGTGCCAGCCCTGAAAGCTCTTGCTGGTCCTCATCTCCCACTGGTAACCTCTCAAACGAACCACAAACACTTGGGCTCTGAACTTGTTTAGCCTACTAAAACTTCCAACGTACACAGCCTCTCCTGCTCAATCTGGCCAGAGCTCAACACCAACATTGCGAACGTCCAGCGATTGCTCCTACACTAAAGGTGCCAGCCCTGAAAGCTCTTGCTGGTCCTCATCTCCCACTGGTAACCTCTCAAACGAACCACAAACACTTGGCCTCTGAACTTGTTTAGCCTACTAAAACTTCCAACGTACACAGCCTCTCCTGCTCAATCTGGCCAGAGCTCAACACCGACATTGCGAACGTCCAGCGATTGCTCCTACACTAAAGGTGCCAGCCCTGAAAGCTCTTGCTGGTCCTCATCTCCCACTGGTAACCTCTCAAACGAACCACAAACACTTGGGCTCTGAACTTGTTTAGCCTACTAAAACTTCCAACGTACACAGCCTCTCCTGCTCAATCTGGCCAAAATTCACCAACGAAATTACGAACGTCCAGGGATTGCTCCTACACTAAAGGTGCCAGCCCTGAAAGCTCTTGCTGGTCCTCATCTCCCACTGGTAACCTCTCAAACGAACCACAAACACTTGGGCTCTCAACTTGTTTAGCCTACTAAAACTTCCAACGTACACAGCCTCTCCTGCTCAATCTGGCCAGAGCTCAACACCGACATTGCGAACGTCCAGGGATTGCTCCTACACTAAAGGTGCCAGCCCTGAAAGCTCTTGCTGGTCCTCATCTCCCACTGGTAACCTCTCAAACGAACCACAAACACTTGGCCTCTGAACTTGTTTAGCCTACTAAAACTTCCAACGTACACAGCCTCTCCTGCTCAATCTGGCCAGAGCTCAACACCGACATTGCGAACGTCCAGGGATTGCTCCTACAATAAAGGTGCCAGCCCTGAAAGCTCTTGCTGGTCCTCATCTCCCACTGGTAACCTCTCAAACGAACCACAAACACTTGGGCTCTGAACTTGTTTAGCCTACTAAAACTTCCAACGTACACAGCCTCTCCTGCTCAATCTGGCCAAAATTCACCAACGAAATTACAAACGTCCAGGGATTGCTCCTACACTAAAGGTGCCAGCCCTGAAAGCTCTTGCTGGTCCTCATCTCCCACTGGTAACCTCTCAAACGAACCACAAACACTTGGCCTCTGAACTTGTTTCGCCTACTAAAACTTCCAACGTACACAGCCTCTCCTGCTCAATCTGGCCAGAGCTCAACACCGACATTGCGAACGTCCAGGGATTGCTCCTACACTAAAGGTGCCAGCCCTGAAAGCTCTTGCTGGTCCTCATCTCCCACTGGTAACCTCTCAAACGAACCACAAACACTTGGGCTCTCAACTTGTTTAGCCTACTAAAACTTCCAACGTACACAGCCTCTCCTGCTCAATCTGGCCAGAGCTCAACACCGACATTGCGAACGTCCAGGGATTGCTCCTACACTAAAGGTGCCAGCCCTGAAACCTCTTGCTGGTCCTCATCTCCCACTGGTAACCTCTCAAATGAACCACAAACACTTGGCCTCTGAACTTGTTTAGCCTACTAAAACTTCCAACGTACACAGCCTCTCCTGCTCAATCTGGCCAGAGGTCAACACCGACATTGCGAACGTCCAGGGATTGCTCCTACACTAAAGGTGCCAGCCCTGAAAGCTCTTGCTGGTCCTCATCTCCCACTGGTAACCTCTCAAACGAACCACAAACACTTGGGCTCTGAACTTGTTTAGCCTACTAAAACTTCCAACGTACACAGCCTCTCCTGCTCAATCTGGCCAGAGCTCAACACCAACATTGCGAACGTCCAGCGATTGCTCCTACACTAAAGGTGCCAGCCCTGAAAGCTCTTGCTGGTCCTCATCTCCCACTGGTAACCTCTCAAACGAACCACAAACACTTGGCCTCTGAACTTGTTTAGCCTACTAAAACTTCCAACGTACACAGCCTCTCCTGCTCAATCTGGCCAGAGCTCAACACCGACATTGCGAACGTCCAGGGATTGCTCCTACACTAAAGGTGCCAGCCCTGAAAGCTCTTGCTGGTCCTCATCTCCCACTGGTAACCTCTCAAACGAACCACAAACACTTGGGCTCTGAACTTGTTTAGCCTACTAAAACTTCCAACGTACACAGCCTCTCCTGCTCAATCTGGCCAGAGCTCAACACCGACATTACGAACGTCCAGGGATTGCTCCTACACTAAAGGTGCCAGCCCTGAAAGCTCTTGCTGGTCCTCATCTCCCACTGGTAACCTCTCAAACGAACCACAAACACTTGGGCTCTGAACTTGTTTAGCCTACTAAAACTTCCAACGTACACAGCCTCTCCTGCTCAATCTGGCCAGAGCTCAACACCGACATTGCGAACGTCCAGGGATTGCTCCTACACTAAAGGTGCCAGCCCTGAAAGCTCTTGCTGGTCCTCATCTCCCACTGGTAACCTCTCAAACGAACCACAAACACTTGGGCTCTGAACTTGTTTAGCCTACTAAAACTTCCAACGTACACAGCCTCTCCTGCTCAATCTGGCCAGAGCTCAACACCGACATTGCGAACGTCCAGGGATTGCTCCTACAATAAAGGTGCCAGCCCTGAAAGCTCTTGCTGGTCCTCATCTCCCACTGGTAACCTCTCAAACGAACCACAAACACTTGGGCTCTGAACTTGTTTAGCCTACTAAAACTTCCAACGTACACAGCCTCTCCTGCTCAATCTGGCCAGAGCTCAACACTGAAATTGCGAACGTCCAGCGATTGCTCCTACACTAAAGGTGCCAGCCCTGAAAGCTCTTGCTGGTCCTCATCTCCCACTGGTAACCTCTCAAACGAACCACAAACACTTGGCCTCTGAACTTGTTTAGCCTACTAAAACTTCCAACGTACACAGCCTCTCCTGCTCAATCTGGCCAGAGCTCAACACCGACATTGCGAACGTCCAGGGATTGCTCCTACACTAAAGGTGCCAGCCCTGAAAGCTCTTGCTGGTCCTCATCTCCCACTGGTAACCTCTCAAACGAACCACAAACACTTGGGCTCTGAACTTGTTTAGCCTACTAAAACTTCCAACGTACACAGCCTCTCCTGCTCAATCTGGCCAGAGCTCAACACCGACATTGCGAACGTCCAGGGATTGCTCCTACACTAAAGGTGCCAGCCCTGAAAGCTCTTGCTGGTCCTCATCTCCCACTGGTAACCTCTCAAACGAACCACAAACACTTGGCCTCTGAACTTGTTTAGCCTACTAAAACTTCCAACGTACACAGCCTCTCCTGCTCAATCTGGCCAGAGGTCAACACCGAAATTACGAACGTCCAGGGATTGCTCCTACACTAAAGGTGCCAGCCCTGAAAGCTCTTGCTGGTCCTCATCTCCCACTGGTAACCTCTCAAACGAACCACAAACACTTGGGCTCTGAACTTGTTTAGCCTACTAAAACTTCCAACGTACACAGCCTCTCCTGCTCAATCTGGCCAGAGCTCAACACCGACATTGCGAACGTCCAGGGATTGCTCCTACACTAAAGGTGCCAGCCCTGAAAGCTCTTGCTGGTCCTCATCTCCCACTGGTAACCTCTCAAACGAACCACAAACACTTGGGCTCTGAACTTGTTTAGCCTACTAAAACTTCCAACGTACACAGCCTCTCCTGCTCAATCTGGCCAGAGCTCAACACCGACATTGCGAACGTCCAGCGATTGCTCCTACACTAAAGGTGCCAGCCCTGAAAGCTCTTGCTGGTCCTCATCTCCCACTGGTAACCTCTCAAACGAACCACAAACACTTGGCCTCTGAACTTGTTTAGCCTACTAAAACTTCCAACGTACACAGCCTCTCCTGCTCAATCTGGCCAAAATTCACCAACGAAATTACGAACGTCCAGGGATTGCTCCTACACTAAAGGTGCCAGCCCTGAAAGCTCTTGCTGGTCCTCATCTCCCACTGGTAACCTCTCAAACGAACCACAAACACTTGGGCTCTGAACTTGTTTAGCCTACTAAAACTTCCAACGTACACAGCCTCTCCTGCTCAATCTGGCCAGAGCTCAACACCGACATTGCGAACATCCAGGGATTCCTCCTACACTAAAGGTGCCAGCCCTGAAAGCTCTTGCTGGTCCTCATCTCCCACTGGTAACCTCTCAAACGAACCACAAACACTTGGGCTCTGAACTTGTTTAGCCTACTAAAACTTCCAACGTACACAGCCTCTCCTGCTCAATCTGGCCAGAGCTCAACACCGACATTGCGAACGTCCAGGGATTGCTCCTACAATAAAGGTGCCAGCCCTGAAAGCTCTTGCTGGTCCTCATCTCCCACTGGTAACCTCTCAAACGAACCACAAACACTTGGGCTCTGAACTTGTTTAGCCTACTAAAACTTCCAACGTACACAGCCTCTCCTGCTCAATCTGGCCAGAGCTCAACACTGAAATTGCGAACGTCCAGCGATTGCTCCTACACTAAAGGTGCCAGCCCTGAAAGCTCTTGCTGGTCCTCATCTCCCACTGGTAACCTCTCAAACGAACCACAAACACTTGGCCTCTGAACTTGTTTAGCCTACTAAAACTTCCAACGTACACAGCCTCTCCTGCTCAATCTGGCCAGAGCTCAACACCGACATTGCGAACGTCCAGGGATTGCTCCTACACTAAAGGTGCCAGCCCTGAAAGCTCTTGCTGGTCCTCATCTCCCACTGGTAACCTCTCAAACGAACCACAAACACTTGGGCTCTGAACTTGTTTCGCCTACTAAAACTTCCAACGTACACAGCCTCTCCTGCTCAATCTGGCCAGAGCTCAACACCGACATTGCGAACGTCCAGGGATTGCTCCTACACTAAAGGTGCCAGCCCTGAAAGCTCTTGCTGGTCCTCATCTCCCACTGGTAACCTCTCAAACGAACCACAAACACTTGGGCTCTCAACTTGTTTAGCCTACTAAAACTTCCAACGTACACAGCCTCTCCTGCTCAATCTGGCCAGAGCTCAACACCGACATTGCGAACGTCCAGGGATTGCTCCTACACTAAAGGTGCCAGCCCTGAAACCTCTTGCTGGTCCTCATCTCCCACTGGTAACCTCTCAAACGAACCACAAACACTTGGCCACTGAACTTGTTTAGCCTACTAAAACTTCCAACGTACACAGCCTCTCCTGCTCAATCTGGCCAGAGGTCAACACCGACATTGCGAACGTCCAGGGATTGCTCCTACACTAAAGGTGCCAGCCCTGAAAGCTCTTGCTGGTCCTCATCTCCCACTGGTAACCTCTCAAACGAACCACAAACACTTGGGCTCTGAACTTGTTTAGCCTACTAAAACTTCCAACGTACACAGCCTCTCCTGCTCAATCTGGCCAGAGCTCAACACCGACATTGCGAACATCCAGGGATTGCTCCTACACTAAAGGTGCCAGCCCTGAAAGCTCTTGCTGGTCCTCATCTCCCACTGGTAACCTCTCAAACGAACCACAAACACTTGGGCTCTGAACTTGTTTAGCCTACTAAAACTTCCAACGTACACAGCCTCTCCTGCTCAATCTGGCCAGAGCTCAACACCGACATTGCGAACGTCCAGCGATTGCTCCTACACTAAAGGTGCCAGCCCTGAAAGCTCTTGCTGGTCCTCATCTCCCACTGGTAACCTCTCAAACGAACCACAAACACTTGGGCTCTGAACTTGTTTAGCCTACTAAAACTTCCAACGTACACAGCCTCTCCTGCTCAATCTGGCCAAAATTCACCAACGAAATTACGAACGTCCAGGGATTGCTCCTACACTAAAGGTGCCAGCCCTGAAAGCTCTTGCTGGTCCTCATCTCCCACTGGTAACCTCTCAAACGAACCACAAACACTTGGGCTCTGAACTTGTTTAGCCTACTAAAACTTCCAACGTACACAGCCTCTCCTGCTCAATCTGGCCAGAGCTCAACACCGACATTGCGAACGTCCAGGGATTCCTCCTACACTAAAGGTGCCAGCCCTGAAAGCTCTTGCTGGTCCTCATCTCCCACTGGTAACCTCTCAAACGAACCACAAACACTTGGGCTCTGAACTTGTTTAGGCTGCTAAAACTTCCAATGTACACAGCCTCTCCTGCTCAATCTGGCCAGAGCTCAACACCAACATTGCGAACGTCCAGGGATTGCTCCTACACTAAAGGTGCCAGCCCTGAAAGCTCTTGCTGGTCCACATCTCCCACTGGTAACCTCTCAAACGAACCACAAACACTTGGGCTCTGAACTTGTTTAGCCTACTAAAACTTCCAACGTACACAGCCTCTCCTGCTCAATTTGGCCAGAGCTCAACACCGACATTGCGAACGTCCAGGGATTGCTCCTACAATAAAGGTGCCAGCCCTGAAAGCTCTTGCTGGTCCTCATCTCCCACTGGTAACCTCTCAAACGAACCACAAACACTTGGGCTCTGAACTTGTTTAGCCTACTAAAACTTCCAACGTACACAGCCTCTCCTGCTCAATCTGGCCAAAATTCACCAACGAAATTACAAACGTCCAGGGATTGCTCCTACACTAAAGGTGCCAGCCCTGAAAGCTCTTGCTGGTCCTCATCTCCCACTGGTAACCTCTCAAACGAACCACAAACACTTGGGCTCTGAACTTGTTTAGCCTACTAAAACTTCCAACGTACACAGCCTCTCCTGCTCAATCTGGCCAGAGCTCAACACCGACATTACGAACGTCCAGGGATTGCTCCTACACTAAAGGTGCCAGCCCTGAAAGCTCTTGCTGGTCCTCATCTCCCACTGGTAACCTCTCAAACGAACCACAAACACTTGGGCTCTGAACTTGTTTAGCCTACTAAAACTTCCAACGTACACAGCCTCTCCTGCTCAATCTGGCCAGAGCTCAACACCGACATTGCGAACGTCCAGGGATTGCTCCTACACTAAAGGTGCCAGCCCTGAAAGCTCTTGCTGGTCCTCATCTCCCACTGGTAACCTCTCAAACGAACCACAAACACTTGGGCTCTGAACTTGTTTAGCCTACTAAAACTTCCAACGTACACAGCCTCTCCTGCTCAATCTGGCCAGAGCTCAACACCGACATTGCGAACGTCCAGGGATTGCTCCTACACTAAAGGTGCCAGCCCTGAAAGCTCTTGCTGGTCCTCATCTCCCACTGGTAACCTCTCAAACGAACCACAAACACTTGGGCTCTGAACTTGTTTAGCCTACTAAAACTTCCAACGTACACAGCCTCTCCTGCTCAATCTGGCCAGAGCTCAACACCGACATTGCGAACGTCCAGCGATTGCTCCTACACTAAAGGTGCCAGCCCTGAAAGCTCTTGCTGGTCCTCATCTCCCACTGGTAACCTCTCAAACGAACCACAAACACTTGGGCTCTGAACTTGTTTAGCCTACTAAAACTTCCAACGTACACAGCCTCTCCTGCTCAATCTGGCCAGAGCTCAACACCGACATTGCGAACGTCCAGCGATTGCTCCTACACTAAAGGTGCCAGCCCTGAAAGCTCTTGCTGGTCCTCATCTCCCACTGGTAACCTCTCAAACGAACCACAAACACTTGGGCTCTGAACTTGTTTAGCCTACTAAAACTTCCAACGTACACAGCCTCTCCTGCTCAATCTGGCCAAAATTCACCAACGAAATTACGAACGTCCAGGGATTGCTCCTACACTAAAGGTGCCAGCCCTGAAAGCTCTTGCTGGTCCTCATCTCCCACTGGTAACCTCTCAAACGAACCACAAACACTTGGCCTCTGAACTTGTTTAGCCTACTAAAACTTCCAACGTACACAGCCTCTCCTGCTCAATCTGGCCAGAGGTCAACACCGACATTGCGAACATCCAGGGATTCCTCCTACACTAAAGGTGCCAGCCCTGAAAGCTCTTGCTGGTCCTCATCTCCCACTGGTAACCTCTCAAACGAACCACAAACACTTGGGCTCTGAACTTGTTTAGCCTACTAAAACTTCCAACGTACACAGCCTCTCCTGCTCAATCTGGCCAGAGCTCAACACCGACATTGCGAACGTCCAGGGATTGCTCCTACAATAAAGGTGCCAGCCCTGAAAGCTCTTGCTGGTCCTCATCTCCCACTGGTAACCTCTCAAACGAACCACAAACACTTGGGCTCTGAACTTGTTTAGCCTACTAAAACTTCCAACGTACACAGCCTCTCCTGCTCAATCTGGCCAGAGCTCAACACTGAAATTGCGAACGTCCAGCGATTGCTCCTACACTAAAGGTGCCAGCCCTGAAAGCTCTTGCTGGTCCTCATCTCCCACTGGTAACCTCTCAAACGAACCACAAACACTTGGGCTCTGAACTTGTTTAGCCTACTAAAACTTCCAACGTACACAGCCTCTCCTGCTCAATCTGGCCAGAGCTCAACACCGACATTGCGAACGTCCAGGGATTGCTCCTACAATAAAGGTGCCAGCCCTGAAAGCTCTTGCTGGTCCTCATCTCCCACTGGTAACCTCTCAAACGAACCACAAACACTTGGGCTCTGAACTTGTTTAGCCTACTAAAACTTCCAACGTACACAGCCTCTCCTGCTCAATCTGGCCAAAATTCACCAACGAAATTACAAACGTCCAGGGATTGCTCCTACACTAAAGGTGCCAGCCCTGAAAGCTCTTGCTGGTCCTCATCTCCCACTGGTAACCTCTCAAACGAACCACAAACACTTGGGCTCTGAACTTGTTTCGCCTACTAAAACTTCCAACGTACACAGCCTCTCCTGCTCAATCTGGCCAGAGCTCAACACCGACATTGCGAACGTCCAGGGATTGCTCCTACACTAAAGGTGCCAGCCCTGAAAGCTCTTGCTGGTCTTCATCTCCCACTGGTAACCTCTCAAACGAACCACAAACACTTGGGCTCTCAACTTGTTTAGCCTACTAAAACTTCCAACGTACACAGCCTCTCCTGCTCAATCTGGCCAGAGCTCAACACCGACATTGCGAACGTCCAGGGATTGCTCCTACACTAAAGGTGCCAGCCCTGAAACCTCTTGCTGGTCCTCATCTCCCACTGGTAACCTCTCAAACGAACCACAAACACTTGGCCTCTGAACTTGTTTAGCCTACTAAAACTTCCAACGTACACAGCCTCTCCTGCTCAATCTGGCCAGAGGTCAACACCGACATTGCGAACGTCCAGGGATTGCTCCTACACTAAAGGTGCCAGCCCTGAAAGCTCTTGCTGGTCCTCATCTCCCACTGGTAACCTCTCAAACGAACCACAAACACTTGGGCTCTGAACTTGTTTAGCCTACTAAAACTTCCAACGTACACAGCCTCTCCTGCTCAATCTGGCCAGAGCTCAACACCGACATTGCGAACATCCAGGGATTGCTCCTACACTAAAGGTGCCAGCCCTGAAAGCTCTTGCTGGTCCTCATCTCCCACTGGTAACCTCTCAAACGAACCACAAACACTTGGGCTCTGAACTTGTTTAGCCTACTAAAACTTCCAACGTACACAGCCTCTCCTGCTCAATCTGGCCAAAATTCACCAACGAAATTACAAACGTCCAGGGATTGCTCCTACACTAAAGGTGCCAGCCCTGAAAGCTCTTGCTGGTCCTCATCTCCCACTGGTAACCTCTCAAACGAACCACAAACACTTGGGCTCTGAACTTGTTTAGCCTACTAAAACTTCCAACGTACACAGCCTCTCCTGCTCAATCTGGCCAAAATTCACCAACGAAATTACGAACGTCCAGGGATTGCTCCTACACTAAAGGTGCCAGCCCTGAAAGCTCTTGCTGGTCCTCATCTCCCACTGGTAACCTCTCAAACGAACCACAAACACTTGGGCTCTGAACTTGTTTAGCCTACTAAAACTTCCAACGTACACAGCCTCTCCTGCTCAATCTGGCCAGAGCTCAACACCGACATTGCGAACGTCCAGGGATTCCTCCTACACTAAAGGTGCCAGCCCTGAAAGCTCTTGCTGGTCCTCATCTCCCACTGGTAACCTCTCAAACGAACCACAAACACTTGGGCTCTGAACTTGTTTAGCCTACTAAAACTTCCAACGTACACAGCCTCTCCTGCTCAATCTGGCCAGAGCTCAACACCGACATTGCGAACGTCCAGGGATTGCTCCTACAATAAAGGTGCCAGCCCTGAAAGCTCTTGCTGGTCCTCATCTCCCACTGGTAACCTCTCAAACGAACCACAAACACTTGGGCTCTGAACTTGTTTAGCCTACTAAAACTTCCAACGTACACAGCCTCTCCTGCTCAATCTGGCCAGAGCTCAACACTGAAATTGCGAACGTCCAGCGATTGCTCCTACACTAAAGGTGCCAGCCCTGAAAGCTCTTGCTGGTCCTCATCTCCCACTGGTAACCTCTCAAACGAACCACAAACACTTGGGCTCTGAACTTGTTTAGCCTACTAAAACTTCCAACGTACACAGCCTCTCCTGCTCAATCTGGCCAGAGCTCAACACCGACATTGCGAACGTCCAGGGATTGCTCCTACAATAAAGGTGCCAGCCCTGAAAGCTCTTGCTGGTCCTCATCTCCCACTGGTAACCTCTCAAACGAACCACAAACACTTGGGCTCTGAACTTGTTTAGCCTACTAAAACTTCCAACGTACACAGCCTCTCCTGCTCAATCTGGCCAAAATTCACCAACGAAATTACAAACGTCCAGGGATTGCTCCTACACTAAAGGTGCCAGCCCTGAAAGCTCTTGCTGGTCCTCATCTCCCACTGGTAACCTCTCAAACGAACCACAAACACTTGGGCTCTGAACTTGTTTAGCCTACTAAAACTTCCAACGTACACAGCCTCTCCTGCTCAATCTGGCCAGAGCTCAACACCGACATTGCGAACGTCCAGGGATTGCTCCTACACTAAAGGTGCCAGCCCTGAAAGCTCTTGCTGGTCCTCATCTCCCACTGGTAACCTCTCAAACGAACCACAAACACTTGGGCTCTCAACTTGTTTAGCCTACTAAAACTTCCAACGTACACAGCCTCTCCTGCTCAATCTGGCCAGAGCTCAACACCGACATTGCGAACGTCCAGGGATTGCTCCTACACTAAAGGTGCCAGCCCTGACACCTCTTGCTGGTCCTCATCTCCCACTGGTAACCTCTCAAACGAACCACAAACACTTGGCCTCTGAACTTGTTTAGCCTACTAAAACTTCCAACGTACACAGCCTCTCCTGCTCAATCTGGCCAGAGGTCAACACCGACATTGCGAACGTCCAGGGATTGCTCCTACACTAAAGGTGCCAGCCCTGAAAGCTCTTGCTGGTCCTCATCTCCCACTGGTAACCTCTCAAACGAACCACAAACACTTGGGCTCTGAACTTGTTTAGCCTACTAAAACTTCCAACGTACACAGCCTCTCCTGCTCAATCTGGCCAGAGCTCAACACCAACATTGCGAACGTCCAGCGATTGCTCCTACACTAAAGGTGCCAGCCCTGAAAGCTCTTGCTGGTCCTCATCTCCCACTGGTAACCTCTCAAACGAACCACAAACACTTGGCCTCTGAACTTGTTTAGCCTACTAAAACTTCCAACGTACACAGCCTCTCCTGCTCAATCTGGCCAGAGCTCAACACCGACATTGCGAACGTCCAGCGATTGCTCCTACACTAAAGGTGCCAGCCCTGAAAGCTCTTGCTGGTCCTCATCTCCCACTGGTAACCTCTCAAACGAACCACAAACACTTGGGCTCTGAACTTGTTTAGCCTACTAAAACTTCCAACGTACACAGCCTCTCCTGCTCAATCTGGCCAAAATTCACCAACGAAATTACGAACGTCCAGGGATTGCTCCTACACTAAAGGTGCCAGCCCTGAAAGCTCTTGCTGGTCCTCATCTCCCACTGGTAACCTCTCAAACGAACCACAAACACTTGGGCTCTGAACTTGTTTAGCCTACTAAAACTTCCAACGTACACAGCCTCTCCTGCTCAATCTGGCCAGAGCTCAACACCGACATTGCGAACGTCCAGGGATTGCTCCTACACTAAAGGTGCCAGCCCTGAAAGCTCTTGCTGGTCCTCATCTCCCACTGGTAACCTCTCAAACGAACCACAAACACTTGGGCTCTGAACTTGTTTAGGCTGCTAAAACTTCCAATGTACACAGCCTCTCCTGCTCAATCTGGCCAGAGCTCAACACCAACATTGCGAACGTCCAGGGATTGCTCCTACACTAAAGGTGCCAGCCCTGAAAGCTCTTGCTGGTCCACATCTCCCACTGGTAACCTCTCAAACGAACCACAAACACTTGGGCTCTGAACTTGTTTAGCCTACTAAAACTTCCAACGTACACAGCCTCTCCTGCTCAATTTGGCCAGAGCTCAACACCGACATTGCGAACGTCCAGGGATTGCTCCTACAATAAAGGTGCCAGCCCTGAAAGCTCTTGCTGGTCCTCATCTCCCACTGGTAACCTCTCAAACGAACCACAAACACTTGGGCTCTCAACTTGTTTAGCCTACTAAAACTTCCAACGTACACAGCCTCTCCTGCTCAATCTGGCCAAAATTCACCAACGAAATTACAAACGTCCAGGGATTGCTCCTACACTAAAGGTGCCAGCCCTGAAAGCTCTTGCTGGTCCTCATCTCCCACTGGTAACCTCTCAAACGAACCACAAACACTTGGGCTCTGAACTTGTTTAGCCTACTAAAACTTCCAACGTACACAGCCTCTCCTGCTCAATCTGGCCAGAGCTCAACACCGACATTACGAACGTCCAGGGATTGCTCCTACACTAAAGGTGCCAGCCCTGAAAGCTCTTGCTGGTCCTCATCTCCCACTGGTAACCTCTCAAACGAACCACAAACACTTGGGCTCTGAACTTGTTTAGCCTACTAAAACTTCCAACGTACACAGCCTCTCCTGCTCAATCTGGCCAGAGCTCAACACCGACATTGCGAACGTCCAGGGATTCCTCCTACACTAAAGGTGCCAGCCCTGAAAGCTCTTGCTGGTCCTCATCTCCCACTGGTAACCTCTCAAACGAACCACAAACACTTGGGCTCTGAACTTGTTTAGCCTACTAAAACTTCCAACGTACACAGCCTCTCCTGCTCAATCTGGCCAGAGCTCAACACCGACATTGCGAACGTCCAGGGATTCCTCCTACACTAAAGGTGCCAGCCCTGAAAGCTCTTGCTGGTCCTCATCTCCCACTGGTAACCTCTCAAACGAACCACAAACACTA
>NW_026777376.1:10000-46907 GCF_030936135.1 Gavia stellata
TCCAACTACTATTTTTAGCTCTCTAAGCAACAAAGGTAACTACAGCTTCCCTACGAGCTTCCCATCTGTACGGCTCCATTTGATACTTACCTTTACCCATACTCACATTTAATCCACACCCTCTCTTACTGGCATCGCCTACTTGGGAGGGCTGCTTGGCTTAGGTGGCTTTTAGGCCCAGGTTTAGCTTAGGTTGCTTTAAAATGCCTCAGGGTTCTTACCGAGTAAACTCTTTACTCTACTGCCGATACTCAAGCTCTGCTTTAGAGCCCAAAAGATGCATGCTTTCTTTAAACCCACGCACAGCTACCTTTACCTCTATGCATCACCTACGATCCCTCGTATGCCTATTCCTATCTTTACACTATCATTTACAAAATTTGCCACCGCCGGTCCTGAGCGAGAGGGACTTTCTGGTCCCGTAACCGTTTTCCATTTTTTTCGCTCCTGCCAAGAGCTGCCTACAGGCACGCAAGGCCCGCATCTCGCTTTGTACTTTCATTTGGCGTTTCACTCATTACCGTGCTTTCGAGGGGGATGCGCTACCACCTGGGGTTTTTTTCCCCACTTCGTGTTTATATCTGTCCTTTTCTGACTCCTAGTCAGCGTTCCAGTATCTACACCTATGGTTCAACTCTATGCTGTTCTTTTACTACCACAATACAAATACTCCCTGCTTAGAACATCAAGTAATCCCTACTACTCCTTTTGTTCGGTTTTCAACAATTTCTCCCATTAATACATTTACACTCCAGAACTTTACCGCTACCTTCATAGGCACGGCAACTCTTTAGTACCTGGGAGTCTCGGCCTAGGACCCTCTTCCGCATTCCTCCCTCCCGTCACATCCGCCGCTTTACATCCAGACGTTTTCCTCTTCACAGAAACCTTGGTCTCCACCGTTTGCGTTCCCGAGCCGGAAGCCGGTGAGCTCTGCTTCTCTCGACGCGCCCTCGACCACGGTACCTACGCACAAAAATAAAATGCGGTCAGTTTCAGTACACGAGAGACTACGAAGCCCATCAAAAATATTTACCGTGGCACCCATGTAGAATACAGTTAGGCCCACCCACTTCGCAGTCGAGCTCTCCTTGACCCTGGCGCCCTAGTCCAACTCCCCACGCCCTTCTACCACAAGATCTGTGACCGTCTTCCCATGACCGTGCGCTACACACCGTACCTCCCTGCAATGACAGGCAAATGCCTGTTCCAGGGGAGTGCTGCCCGGGAACACCATTCCCAGGGGCCTCAAAAAAAACACCACACAAACCACCCTGCCTGCAAAAACCCCGGCCCTGGCCCGACCTCCGCCCAAATATTGGCGACGAACGTCGCCTCGCAGAGCGGCCGGGACCTGGGGAAAAAACACCCAGCTGGGGGAAAAAAAAAAAATCCCCCAGCTGGGGTTTTTTTATTCTATTTCTCTTTTCAAATGCCCAACAGAGACAACAGTCTCAACTCCACCTCCAACCTGCAGGGAAAAACACATCAGGTGAAAACTAGTTCATTATGCAAGGCTAAGCGCCTTCACAACACACCGTTCATTCAGCTACCGCCTAAACCAGCCCTCGCTCTCGCCTCATCCGCTCCCGCCACCTCACCCGCCCCGAGGGGCCGTCACCCATTTCCGCCACACTCCCGGCAACGCTGTTCCCGGGGACCTCCAAAGAAAAACCACCCTGCCTGCAAAAACCCCGGCCCTGGCCCGACCTCCGCCCAAATATTGGCGACGAACGTCGCCTCGCAGAGCGGCCGGGACCGGGGGAAAAAAAACCCAGCTGGGGGAAAAAAAAAAAATCCCCCAGCTGGGGTTTTTTTATTCTATTTCTCTTTTCAAATGCCCAACAGAGACAACAGTCTCAACTCCACCTCCAACCTGCAGGGAAAAACACATCAGGTGAAAACTAGTTCACTATGCAAGGCTGAACGCCTTCACAACACACCGTTCATTCAGCTACCGCCTAAACCAGCCCTCGCGCTCTCGCCTCATCCGCTCCCGCCACCCCACCCGCCCCGAGGGGCCGTCGCCCATTTCCGCCACACTCCCGGGGACCTCCAAAGAAAAACCACCCTGCCTGCAAAAGCCCCGGCCCTAGCCTGACCTCCGCCCAAACAGCGCCAATAAACATCACCTTGCAGAGCACCTAGAAACATGGGGGTGGAGGGCAGGCACAGGGAAGGAACCCACCGGGAGAAAGAAAAAAAACACACACAAAAAAAAACAACCACAGACACCCTGGCTGGTTTTTCTTTCCCCCCTAAATGCCTGAAAAAAATTTAAAATTGCATTTCTGCATACAACCTGCAAGGGAATATTAAACACACACCACACCCCAACACAACTATACAAGCTGAGGCACATGCAAAACATGCCCTTCGTTGAGCTACCGTGCAAACATCTCCTCCCTCTCAGCTCATCGATTCTACCGCCCGCCAGGATGAGACATCGCTCCAGGTCTGCGCCGCTCCCCGGAGCCTCGATAATCGCCCTGCCCGCAAAAACCCGGGCCTGAGTCTGTCCTCCTTCCAAACACAGGCAACAAACATCACCTTGTAGAGTGGCCAGGACCGAGGGAAAACACAACACCCAGCTGGGGGAGAAAAAAAACCCACAACACACCCAGCTGGGGGATTTTTCCCCCCCATTTTTATTGGCCAAAAAAGCTTTAGCATCTCACCATTCATTACAACTCGCAACAAAACAATTCACGCATACAAGGTTACACACATTCAAAAACCAACGCTCATTTCACATCCGCTCGATTCCACCCCTCGCTCTAAACATCTCCATTTCACCGCCCGCCACCACAGCGCTCGGCCCCGGTTCTAAAGCTGTTCCCGGAACCGCCTCGCCGTGCGCCTCAAACGTCCAATTGCGACGCGTTGGCGCTCGTCGCCAGAAGTCAAGGAAGACTCCTCGCTACGCGTGCCGCTCCCTCGCAGTTGCTTTTGTTTCTACGCTCCGGAAAAACTCACTCGAGGATTTGCTCCGGGGATCCGAACGGCCCCACGGTGCCCGCGTAATGCCACAGAAGGGACTCTACGGCCCGCTGGCCTGTAGCGACCGGCTATCCCCAAAAACACCCCATGCTAACTCCACCCAAAGAGGCCACGCTAATCAAAGTATCTGCATCGCACATTTAGACCGCTCCAGCCTGAGCGGTATCGCTACGCACGCAGACAAAGCTGCTCCACCTCGAACGCACGCAAACAAACACGATGTAAGGCTGCGAGAATAGCGCACGGGGTAGAGTTAACGCCGGACCGAAACGTAGCCTCGTGTTAAGCGTGACGATGCCGCGGCCGCTCCGGCGCGGCCTGCCGTGCGAGAAGGCTGTGACTCCGGATGGAAGGTAGGCGACGAGGCTGCAATGACCGCTCAAGACAAAATACCACAAAATACTTAAGACTATGATGACAGAGGGAACAAACCCCTGGAAGAACTTGAGAAAGACACTCGGCAAGAGAAGACCCAATAGCAAATCCCTAGTGAGAGCCGTGAGACAGACTGGCCAAACACGCCTATGACGCTAAACCGCAGCGGCAGCTTTCCGCTTCTACGTCACGCCGCAAAATGTGGCGCGGTCGATTGGTGACACACCAATAACTGGAGACCGAAATGATGCCGTGGGACGGCTACTCCGATCGCGGGATGAAACGAGTATGCCGGAGCTTCCTCACGCGTAAAAGCCGAGACGCATCAATGCGTTAAGTAAGGCGCACGTACAAAAACACGCTAGATATACGACACGACCCTACCCGCTCATCCCGGAGCCACTTTAACGGTGCGCGCACCTCGTGACCTTTTGCGCCCGCTACCCCCGTGCGGCTCGCTCCCCGCAAACTACCCTCTCGTTACCCTGCCGTTTGGAGATGCGAGGTCCCCGCTCCCTGCCGCTTCCCTTTCACTGTGCTGCGGCTCACCATATATCTTCAGTGGCCATCCTCAATAGCAGCCGCTTCACCTAAACGCAAGGTTCCTTTACTCCCCTTTACACCCACAAGAACGACACACAGAGCTGTTTAACACATGCTTCATCCATGAGAGCGCGGCCCACCAGAGCTCCACTCGTCTGCCGTTCTCCGACTCAGAAAAACACACACGCATTGCGGACGGAGTCCTCTAGCACTTAACCCCAGAGCGTCACAACGACCGAGATGACCCGAAGCGACCGACTGTGCAGAGACCCGTCGCGCAGCTCCTTGGACATGGGTGTCTCATCCGTTTCCGGAGGCTTGCCGCAGGGTGCCTGCAATAACAATAGGATCACCGTTGCTGACTTGCCACCTTAGCTCACGCCACCTCGCAATCCCGCCGCGATCCGCTCGACTCCTGTTCACGTGCGCAGACACCTCAAAGTCACTTTAACCCTCTACACCGGCTACACGATGCCATACATTGCAACACGCTCACACTGTTCACCACAAAACCCAAGTACAGACACAGGACAGTCTCAAATGGCAGTCAACCCAAGTACAGAGCTGCACAACACAAGACAGTCTCACGCAGCAGTCTGTACAAGTATGGAGCGACACGACCGCACGGGAAAACCAAGTACAGACCACCGCAAAGCAAGACAGTCTCGCACGGCAGTCTGTACCAGCTGTGAGCGACGCACATGTGCTGCAGAGCCGAGCACGGAGCGACACAAACACGCTGCAGAGCGAGACGGTCTCGGGTAGCAGTCGATACAGGCACAGAACGACACAAACGCGCTGCAGAGCCGAGCACGGAGCGACACAAATGCGCCGCGGAGCAAGACGGTCTCGGGTGGCAGTCGATACAGGCACGGAGCGACACAAACGCGCTGCAGAGCCGAGCGCGGAGCGACGCAAACGCGCCGCGGAGCGAGACTGTTTCGGGTGGCAGTCGATACAGGCACAGAGTGACACGATCCACTGCAGAGCAAGACAGCCTCGGGTGGCAGTCACTACAAGTACAGAGTGATACAATGCACTACAAAACCAAATACAGAACACTGCAACGCAATACAAAACCAGAACGATGCACATGTGAGAAGCACGGCTTTAAGACCTAAGCCTATAGGAACACAGCATTGAAATGTTGTAGGGGATCTCTACAGAAACAGAACTTTCAAGAGCTGGTCCAGATGGTCTCCGCAAAGGCAACCCTCCGGAAACACCTGCAATGCAAAACACGCTTTAAGCTCCAATCGCGGGACCAGAGGCGTGTGACAGGCTCTACGTCAAAGCGGCGAGACGTTCGAGTCCCTCCGGACGCCTACCGAGGCACGTGCCGAGAGCAGAGACACCGGGACGCAGACCGGAATGTTCACATCTTGCGGGCGGACCCCGGGCCCTCTATCCGCCCACAAACTTAACGGAGCCCAAATAACCCTCTCTGCAACCCTGACGTTAGACCGCCCCTGCTGGCCTCACCCCACCTACCGCTTCTGCCCCTCGACTTAGCTTTTGGAGGGCAGGGTCCACAATCCATCCTCATCGGGAGCGCATCATCTAACCGGGATGTTCCCACATTCACCGGGTTCCTCTTCATCACCTGCAAAGGCAGAGTGCCACTGGTCACCGACACGCCAGTCATCGATTCCAAAGTCACCTGCTGCGGCCCCGATTGCTTCTGGCACCTAAGATACCAAGAGACACAAAATTATCATTAGGCTTATAAGAGGTCACTGGCCCCGTGCTCCTCCTCGCTACTACCTAGCTCGCCACAGGCGGTCATCCAATTCCAAAGGCAGCCTGCACAGCACCTGCAAAACCAAAAAGGTAAATACTTAATTGAGTTGCCATATAATACTTTGCTACTAATCACCAACCCGGCCGACAACTCCTCACCTTCTCAGATTGCTCGTTGGCTGCAGCTTTGTCCCTACGAGGCTGCGTGTGGCACCTGCAAAAACCGAAGCAAAAGGCACATGCTGAGACACTGCCCAAAACCGCAGCCTGTCTGCAGTTATTCCCCATCTCCTGCTCTCTACCTTGGCTGCTCGCTGGCCCCACATCTGCTGTTTACAGGTTGCCAGGTAGAGGCTTGGGTACCAACTGTAAAATCATAAACAACACAAGATGCTCATAAACTTCACCAACAATACAACACCTGAAAAATAACTGCTACTTCGGCCCACTACTCACAGCTCACCTTATCCGAGTCGGCTCCGGAGCCAACATCCTGCTTTGCAGCTTTAAAATTAAAAAAAGCCACAAAACTTCTAAGCTACTCACACAGCCACCAGTCACATCTCCCCTCCGACACCACGCACCGAACCGCCTTCTTATGGCGCTCCGCTCACATCTGCTCCGTCGCCTGTTGACACGCTGCTTGTCCTGCTCCATCTGAAAAAGCAACATTGAACAAGTCACCCAGATGCCAATCGATGGCTTAAGAATTCTAGAGGTCTCGATTCCATTTAGGAATATCATCTACACTCCAACTACAGCCTGCCATTAAGAAAACCACATAAAGACCAAAACCTTTAAGCCCCGCACATACAAGCCTTAATGCCTTTGAGATTGTCTGCTTTACTATCGCTGAACAGCCCCTCCCACAGGGTGACGATCATCTCCATAAAACACTATGGAAGTGACCATCCACACAACCTGCCGACGGCTACTCAATCCGAGATGACTGTACGATCGCTGCCTAGACAGTCTAGGCACATCAACGTACCATACCTGTAGACTCTTCCCGCTATTCCACCTACCCCTGACACCACACCCCTGGGCAGAGCAGCTCCGAGCCAGACACACATGCACACACACACCAACGCTACTCCGAACGCTACAGACAACATGACTCAAAGATGAGAGAAAACTCCCAGCAAGAATAATGACACCTAGAATGGAGGCTCTGTCATGCTAGAAGACCTAAATGGCCTCAACGATGAGGCAAGGCGGCTCTACGGCAGCCCCAGAAAAGAGTCACACATGATGGCCCCTAACAAGAAGCAGTCCCTGTCAAAACTGAGATGATGGATGTGCAGGAAGCCCGGTTTCAAGACTTAAGAACATAAGGATGCAGGGCAGAACAAGTCACAGTCCATGAAAATAGACTGAGAGAGCAGAGCTGCTGACGCAGCCTGGAACAACGCCACAAAAAGAGGACCGACGGAAACTTCGAGGCGCGAGATGAATCCACGCTTTAAGCTTATAACGCAAAAAAAGAAGCGCCCGATTGGCTCTGTGCCGATGAGTACGGGCATTCGAGACCCTAGGGATGGCACCCGAGGCGCATGCTGTGCTCCTCGAGTGCAAAGAGCAACGAGGACGTTGAGACCCGAGGAAGGTCTAAGACACAGAAGACAGACTGCACAAACTACACACCGACACACAGACGCAGGCTGGAACTGCCCTACCGGGCACGCGCTAGTCTTGCGCCAAAGAGTAACCCGCTCCCTTTACCTGCCCAAAGGGGACCGTTCCTGGACAGCCCTCTCCCCTATGCTACCCTTAAAACCCCCTCCCTGCAATTCCCAACCTTGTCCCATCCTCCCAGCCCCAGTCCCTTAACTTAGCTGTCGGAGCACTGGGGGTCCAAATCCATCCTCAAAGTTACATCGGCTAACTGGAATGTTCCTGCAGTCAACAGGTTCCTCTTCATCACCCGCAATAAAAAAAAAAAAAAATCAAACAAAAACAAAGCAGTGCCGGCTGTGGGCATCACATCGGCCAACAACAACCTCTTCCACAACACATCCCTCCTCAGATGAGACGTGGCATTCTGCTCACCTGCTCATTCCCAAGTTGGACGCTGCGGCTGTCATCACCTGTTTTAGGTAAGATTCCAAGAGACACAAAATTATCGCTAGGCTTGTGAGGAGTCACCAGCCCCACGCTCCTCCTCACTACCACCCCAGCTCTCCCCAAATGAGCATTCAGTTCCAAAGATGGCAGAAGCAGCATCTGCAAAACCAAGAGGTAAATACTTAAGCAAGTTGCTGTGTAATACTTTGCTCTTGGAGACTGACACAGCCAACCGCCTTACCTTCTCATACTGCTCGTCAGCATGTGGCTTCACCTTGCAGAGTCTGCATGTGGCACCTGGAAAAAACCAAAGCAAAAGGCACATGCTGAGATACCGCCCGAAACCTCAGCCTGCCCGCACTAATTCCCATCTCCCACTCCTTTACCTTAACCGCTCGCCCACCTGGCCTCCATCATTTTGGGCTGTCACATTGAGGCTCAGGTACCACCTGTAGACACAAATAACAAGAGATGTTTCTACCTTCACCAACAATAGAACGCCTGAAAAATAACTGCTACTTCAGCCCACTAGTCATGGCTTACCTTGCCTGAGGCAGCTCGGCTGCCACTATCCCACTGTTATCATTTCACACATTCAAAATAAAGAAAGACAGAACCACAGTGTAGTCATACAGCCACCAGGTGCATCTTCCCTCCGACACCACGCACCAACCCACCTTCTTAAGGCACACCGCTCGCCTGCTCTGTTGCTCTTTGGTGCTCATCTTATCAAGTCTCCCAGATGCTGATTGATAGCTGAAGAACTCCAGAGGTCTCAATTCCATTTAGGAATACCATCTAGACTCCAATTACAGCCTGCCATTGTAAAAAATAGACCAAACCTCAAGTCCCACACATACAAGCCTTAACGCCTTTGAGATTTAATCTGCTTCACTACCGCTGAACAGCCCCTCCCACACAGTTCCAGTCATCCCCACAAAACGCTATGGAAATGACTGTCCACACAACCTGCCGATGGCTACTCGATCCGAGATGACTGTACAACCCTTGCCTAGACAGTCTAGGCACATCAACATACCATAACCATAGACTTCCTGCTATTCCACCTACCGCGACACCACACCCCCGAGCAGAGCAGCTCCAAGCCAGACGCATATACATGTCGAGACCAACACTATACAGAACGCTACAGACAACGCGACTCAAACATGAGAGAAAACCCTCAGCAAGAAGACTGATGCCCAGAACAAAAGATGCTGTCAGGCAAGATGACCTACAGGGCTGCAACAATGAGGCGAGGAGGCTCTACAGCAGCCCCAGAAAAGAGTCGAACATCACAGCCTGTAACAAGAAGTCACTGTCAAAACTGAGACAATGGATGCGTGAGAAGCCTGGCTTCAAGACCTAAGAGCATGAAGGTTGTAAGGAAGAAGTCCCAGTCTGTGAAAATAGATGGCTAGAGAGCTGAGCTGCTGACACAGCCTGGAACAATGCTGCAAGATAGGACTGACAAGAAGCTTCAAGACACGAGACCGATCCACGCTTTAAGCGTATAATGCAAAAAAAGAAGCACCCGATTGGCTCTGTGCCGATGAGTACGGGCATAGGGATGGCACCTGAGGTGCATACTGTGCTCCTCGAGCGCAAAGAGCAACGAGGACATTGAGACCCCAGGAAGGCCTAAGACACAGAAGACAGACCGCACAAACTACACACCAACACACAGACGCAGGCTGGAACTGCCCTGCCCGCATTAGTCTTGCGCCAAAGAGTAACTCGCTCCCTTTACACAGGCAGCCCTCTCCCCTATACTACATTTAATGCACCTCCCTACAATTACCAACCTTATCCCCTCCTCCCAGGCCCTCCCCTTCAACTTAGCTTTCAAAGAGCCAGGGGTTTGATTCCATCCTTAACAAGAAAAAAAACCATTAGATAACTGGGATGTTCCTGCTGCAGTCACCAGGTTCTTCTTCACCACCTGCAAGAAAAACAAGCACCAGCAGCAAGCATCCTGTCAGTTGATACCAACATCTTCCACATCACCCTCCTCCTCAAAAGCAATAAGGGCTTCCGCTCACCTGCTCCGCATGGATTCCAGAGTCGGATGCTGTGATCATGATTGCTTCTGGCACCTAAGATACCAAGAGACAGAAAATTACTGTTGTGCTTTGAGAAGTCACCAGCCCCTGCTCCTCCTCGTTACTACCCAGCTCACCTCAAAAGCTCATCCAATTCCACAGACGGCCCGCAGGGCACCGGCAAAATCAAAGAGAAACGCTTCGCTGAATTGTTGCGGCATACTTTGCTCTGAGACGCCAACCCGGCCGACAACCACCTCACCTTCTCGGACTGCTCATTGGCATGCTGCTTCACCCCTCCGAGCCCATGTACAGCACCTGAAAAAGAAAAAAGAGAGCAAAAGACACATGCTAAGATACTGCTGAAACTGCAGCCTGCCCACAGCTATTCCTATCTCCCACTCCTTTACCTTAGGCTGCCTCCACCATTTACAGGTCACTACATTCAGACCTGGCTGCCACCTGGAAGACACAAAGAAGGGATGCTTCTAACTTCACCAACAATACAACACCTGAAAAATAACTGCTGCTTCAGCCCACTAGTCACAGCTCACCTTGCCCAAGGCAGCTCCAGAGCCGGTATCCTGCTTTGCTCATTGCTTCCACCTTCAAAAGTAAAAAACAAACCAAAAACTATAAGGTAGTCTTATAGCCACCAGTCACATCTTCCCTCTGACACCACACACAGACCCACCTTCTTATGGCAACTGCTCACCTCCTGTCGCCCTTTGGCCCATGGCTTGTCCCTCTGCATCTGAAAAAGCAATATCAAGCAAGTCACCCAGATGCAGAGCGATAGCTGAACACCAGGGGTCTTGTTTCCATTTAGGAATACCATCTGGAGTCCAACTACACCCTACCGTGAAAAAAATCTGGTCATCCCCTGTGTCTGCATAACACTATGGAAATGACTCTCCTCACCTGCTGCATATGTGGCTACTTGCTCCAAAATGGACTGTACACCCTTTGCCTACAAAGCCTCGGCCTGTCAAGATATTAACTAGAGAATCTTACTGCTATTTTCCTGCTGAGTTTATTACTGCTATGCCCCCAGGCAGAGCAGCTCCAACCCAGACAAAAACCACACACAGACCAACGCTGCACACAAACAAGACAAAGGACACAACCCAGGGACATAAAAACGCTCCCTGTAAGAACGACTCCTGGACCAGAGATGCCATCGGGCAAGAAGACCTAAGGGGTCATGAGGAAGAATCTATGGCAGCTCCAGAAAAAGTCGAATGCCGTGCCCTGGGACAAGAAGATATGGCCGCAACTGGGACGAAGCTGTGCGCAAGAAGCCCTGCGTAAAGGCTTAAGAATGTACGGATGCAGGGAAGAAGTCCGAGAAAAGGGATCCGTGAAAACAGGCCGATCAAGATCAGAGCTGCTGACTCGGCCTGGAACGATGCCACAAGAAGAGGACTGACCAGAAACTACTGACATGCAAGTCCTATCCACGCTTTAAGCTTGTTATGCAAGGAAAGAAGCGCCCAGTTGGCACTATGCCAACATGTACAGGCATTCGAGACCCTAGGGATGGCACCCAGGGGACATACTGTGCTCCTCGAGCACAAAAAGGAGATGGACACTGAAGAAGGTCTAAGACACAGAAGACAGACCGCACAAGCTACACAACACCACACCGACACAGGCTGGAACTGCCCTGCCCACGCTAGTCTTGTGCTGAAAAGTAACCCGCTCCCTTTACCTGGACAGGTCTCTCACCTACACTACCTTTAAATCGCCTCCCTGCAAGTCCCAACCTTGTCTGTCTCCTCCCAGCTGTGGTCCTTCCACTTATCTTACAAAGGGCCACAGGTCTGAAGCCATCCTCAAGAACACACCCACACAAACCACATTAGCGAACTGGAACATTTCTGCAGTCGCCACATTCCTCTTCATCACCTGCAAAAAAAAGAAAAAACAAACAAGTGCAGCAGTAAGCATCACATCAGTCAACATTGACCTCTTGCACAACACCCTCCCCCTAAAAGCAAGGTGGCCTTCCGCTCACCTGCACCATGCCCATTCCAAAGTCGGACACTGTGGCCATCATCGCTTCTGGCACCTAAGATACCAAGAGACAGGAAATTACTGTTGCACTTGTGAGAAGTCACCAGCCCCCGCGCTCCTCCTCGCTACTACCCAGCTCACCTCGAAAGCTCATCCAATTCCACACACAGCCCACACGGCACCTGCAAGACCAAAGAGAAACACTTCATGGACTGGCCACAGGATACTTTGCTCTTTAGACACCAACCCAGACAACAAACACTTCACCTTCACGGACCTCTTGTCAGCACACGGCTTTGTCCCTCTGAGGCAACGTGCAGCACCTGCCAAAGCTAAAGCAAAAAGGCACATGCTGAGGTACTGCCCAAAACCACAGCCTGCCTGCAGTGATTCCCATCTCCCGCTCCTTTGCCTCGGCTGCTCACCCGCCCCGCCTCTGCTATTTACGGGTTGCTACACTGAGGCTCGGTTATCACCTGTAAGACACAAACAAGGGGTGCTTTGACCTTCACCAGGAATACAAGACCTGAAAAATAACTGCTACTTGAGTCTGCTAGTCATGGCTCACCTTGCTGGACTCAGCTCTAGTGCCAATATCCTGCTTTGCACCTTTAAAATTAAAAAACACAAAATCTATAAGCTAGTCATACAGCCACCGGTTGCATCTTCCCTCCAACACCACACACCAACCCACCTTCTCAAAGCGTTCTGCTGGCCTCTCCTCCATCACCCATTGGCACACAGCTCGTTTCTCTGCATCTGAAAATGCAATATTGAATGAGTCACCCAAATGCTGATTGATAGCTGAACAGGTCCAGAGGTATCGATTCCATTTAGAAATACCACCTGGAGTCTAACTACAGCCTGCCATTATAACAAAAGAGACCAAAAACTTTAAGCCCCACACATACAAGCCTTAACGCCTTTGAGATTCAATCTGCTTCACTACCGCTGAACAGCCCCTCCCACACGGCTCTAATCACCTCCATCAAATGCTATGGAAATGACTGTCCACACAACCTGCCAATGGCTACTCAATTTGAGATGACCGTACAACCATTGCCTAAATAGTCTAGGCATATCAACATATTAACCATAGGCTCTTCCTGCTATTCCACCCACCCCTGACTCCACACACCCGGGCAGAGCAGCTCCAAGCCAAACACACAGAGACCAACACCCCTCAAAACGCTACAGACAATGCAACTCAAAAGACAAGAGAAAAGCTCTTGGTGAGAACAACGATGTCCGGACTGGAGATGCTGTCGGGCAAGAACACCTACAGGGCCGCAACGGTGAGGCGAGGAGGCTCTATGGCAGCCCCAGAAAAGAGCGCAACATAATGGCCCGTAAGAAGAAGTTACAGTCAAAACTGAGATGATGGATGCACAAGAAGCCTGGCTTTGAGACCAAAGAACATAGGGATGCAGGGAATCGTCCAGTCCATGACTATAGAAGTCTAAGAGCAGAGCTGCAGACACAGCCTGGAACAACGCCGCAAGAGAACCGACCGGAAACTTCACGAGAACCGAGACCGATCCAGGCTTTAAGCTTGTAATGCAAGAGAAGAAGCACCCGATAGGTACTATGTCGATGAATACAAGCATTCGAGACCCTAGGGTTGGTGCCCAAAGCACATGCTGTGCTTCTTGAGCACAAAGAGCAACAAGGACATTAGGACCCGAGGAAGCTCCAAGACACAGAAGACAGACTACACAAACTACACCACACCGACACAGGCTGGAACTGCCCTGCCCAGCACACATAGTGTGTTGTTGATAAGCAACTCACTCCCTTGACCTGGACAGCCCGCTCCCCTACACTACCTTTTAATCCCACTCCCCGCCATTCCCAACCTTGTCTGCCTCCTCCCAGCCCCAGTCCTTCAACTTAGCTTTCAGAGGGCCAGGGGTTGGAATCCATCCTACACAAAACCCAAACAAGCCACATTGGCTAACTGGGGCATTCCTGCAGTCACCAGGTTCCTCTTCATCACCTGCAAAAAAACCCCAAGTGCCAGCAGTAAGCATCACGTCAGTCGACACTGACCTCTTGCACAACACCCTCCCCCTAAAAGCAAGGCAGCCTTCCGCTCACCCGCACCGTGCCGACTCCAAAGTCGAACGCTGTGGCCGTCATCGCTTCTGGCACCTAAGATACCAAGACACAGAAAATTACTGTTGCACTTGTGAGAAGTCACCAGCCCCGCGCTCCTCCTCGCTACTACCCAGCTCACCTCGAAAGCTCATCCAATTCCACACACAGCCCACACGGCACCTGCAAGACCACAGAGAAACGCTTCATGGACTGGCCACAGGATACTTTGCTCTTAAACACCGACCCAGACGACAACCACCTCACCTTCACGGACCTCTTGTCAGCACACGGCTTTGTCCCTCTGAGGCAACGTGCAGCGCCTGCCAAAACAAAAGCAAAAAGGCACATGCTGAGGTACTGCCCAAAACCACAGCCTGCCTGCAGTGATTCCCATCTCCCGCTCCTTTACCTCGGCTGCTCACCCGCCCTGCCTCTGCTGTTTACAGGTTGCTACACTGAGGCTCGGTTATCACCTGTAAGACACAAACAAGGGGTGCTTTGACCTTCACCAGGAATACAAGAGCTGAAAAATAACTGCTACTTCAGCCCACTAGTCACGGCTCACCTTGCCTGAGCCACCTCCAGTGCCGATAGCCTGCTTTGCTCATTGCTTCACACCTTCAGAATAAAAGCCCAAAACCTATAAGGTAGTCATATAGCCACCAGTCACATCTTCCCTCTGACACCACGCAACAAACCACCTTCTTGCACCGACCACTCACGTCTCCTCTTTTGCCCATAGGCGCCCGGCTCCTACCTCTGCATATGGCAAAGCAATATTGAACAACTCACCCGGATGCAGAGCAATAGCTGAACAATTGTAGAGGTCTTGTTTCCATTTAGGAATACCATCTGGAGTCCAACTACACCCTACCGTGAAAAAATCTGGTCATCCCCTGTGTCTGCATAACACTATGGAAATGACTCTCCTCACCTGCTGCATACATGGCTACTTGCTCCAAAATGGACTGTACACCCTTTGCCTACAAAGCCTCGGCCTGTCAAGATATTAACTAGAGAATCTTACTGCTATTTTCCTGCTGAGCTTATCACTGCTATGCCCCCAGGCAGAGCAGCTCCAACCCAGACAAAAACCACACACAGACCAACGCTGCACACAAACAAGACAAAGGACACAACCCAGGGACATAAAAACGCTCCCTGTAAGAACGACTCCTGGACCAGAGATGCCATCGGGCAAGAAGACCTAAGGGGTCATGAGGAAGAATCTATGGCAGCTCCAGAAAAAGTCGAATGCCGTGCCCTGGGACAAGAAGATATGGCCGCAACTGGGACGAAGCGTGCGCAAGAAGCCCTGCGTAAAGGCTTAAGAATGTACGGATGCAGGGAAGAAGTCCGAGAAAAGGGATCCGTGAAAACAGGCCGATCAAGATCAGAGCTGCTGACTCGGCCTGGAACGATGCCACAAGAAGAGGACTGACCAGAAACTACTGACATGCAAGTCCTATCCACGCTTTAAGCTTGTTATGCAAGGAAAGAAGCGCCCAGTTGGCACTATGCCAACATGTACAGGCATTCGAGACCCTAGGGATGGCACCCAGGGGACATACTGTGCTCCTCGAGCACAGAGATGACATGGAGACTTCAGGAAGGTCTACTACACAGAAGACAGACCGCACAAAGTACACAACACCACACCAACACAGGCTGGAACTGCCCTGCCCACGCTAGTCTTGTGCTGAAAAGTAACCCGCTCCCTTTACCTGCCCAAAGGTGACTCTTCCTGGGCAGCCCTATCCCCTACACTAACTTCAATACCCTCCCTGCAATTCCCAACCTTGTCCCCCTGCCCCAGAGCCCCCTCCCCAGCCCTGGTCCTTCCACTTATCTTTCAGAGGGCCAGGGGTCTGAATCCATCCTACACAAAAACCACATCAGCTAACTGGGATATTCCTGCAGTTGCCAGATTCCTCTTCACAAAAACAGTGCCAGCAGTAAGCATCACATCAGTCGACATTGACCTCTTGCACAAGATCCCCCCCCCTCAAAAGCAAGCTGGTCTTCCGCTCACCTGCTCTGTGCTGATTCCAAAGTCGGACGCTGTGGCCGTCATCACTTCTGGTACCCAAGATACAAAGAGACAGAAAACTACTGTTGTGCTTCTGAGACATTACCAGCCCCGTGCTCCTCCTCACTACTACCCAGCTCACCTCAAATCCAGTTCCAAATGCAGCCTGAATGGCACCTGCAAAACCAAAGAGAAACACCTGAGCTGCCACATGATGATCTGCTCTTAGACACAGACCCAGCTGAGAACCGCCTCACCTTCTCAGACCACTCATCAGCCTGCGGCTTCACCCCTCCCAGCCTGCTTGCAGCACCCGAAGAAACCAAAGCAAAAGGCACATGTGAGATACTGCCTGAAACCACAGCCTTCCAACCTTTCATTCCTTTACCTTGGTGGCTCACCTGCCAAACACAAACAAGGGATGCTTCTAACCTCACTACAACACAACACCTGAAAATTAACTGCTACTTGAGCCCACTAGTCACAGCTCACCTTGCCCGAGTCACCTCCAGCACCAATAGCCTGCTTTGCTCATTGCTTCCACCTGCAAAATAAAACATCCCAAACGTGTAAGCTACTCACTCCTGATGCTTATAATCTACAAGGGGCCTGCTGCCAGCTGTAAAGGTTTAGGGACAAATAAGTGCTCTGTGGGCAACCAGGGAATTAGCTGCCCCATACCCTGAAAGACACTATGAATCATATCCCAGCTGCTTTCTTAAGAAGCGTTAAAAGTCCATATACAGATGCATACAAAATGCTCACCCTAACCCCTGCTAGAAAATCTCATCATCAGTCCTATTAGCATAGACTGTATCATCAACAGACACAACACACAGTACAACTGGTGAAAAAAACAAGGTTCCACCATCAATGAAGTCAGGAATTCCAGGAAAATGCAAGGCACCTAGAATAAAAAAACCCTACACACAATCAAACCATCTTCCTGCCCCTGAACACTCAATACAAAATCACTGACCTGAAAAAAACCCCACTACATATAGGTCTACTTTTTATTACATATGCTGCTGAACCTCAACTGATCCTGAAGCTCTCACCTCAGACAGACACCTCCGCTTCTCTAAACGTCAAAACACCTTTGCCCAAAGAGCTTAGGCAGCTCAAAAGCAGCAATCAGCTGAAGGAACAGCAGAGCACCAACACCAGAGAAACCCAGGAGCAGAATGAGCTCCCTGAGGAGCGGCTGTGGCTCATATACCCCAGGCCTCGCCCACCGCCCTTCCCACAACCACCTGGGGAAGGGGAGGGGTGAATTGCCAGAAGGCATAAAGGCGGCCGGAGGAGCAGCAGGGAGTTTGCTCCTCTGCCTTAGGTTTACAGCATGTAAAGCGCTGAAGAGAGAAAATGACCTGTACTGGAAATGATGATACCTGCTCTTTTACTACAACTACATCTATTACATCGGCAACGTGACTGGGTAGGGAATGAAACTTGATTTTTCTGAGGCGTAGATAGAAAAAGATAGATGTCGTACTAAGCTATGTAAGAAAGTAGTTCATTAAACGCAATAACTACATTATTATTAAATTTATGTGGCTTAGTTTCCTATAAAAAAACCCCTAAAACACTCTGGGGTTACACTTCATTTCCAACAAGACCACATGTACCACCTAACTTCTACTGGAACTACATTTTGGGTAGGACGCAATGACAAAGCAGAATTAGAACCCGTAAGAATCCCTTCTCAAAAACATCTCTGATTGCAAATTAAATTATTTACTGTAAATGACTGATGATTCAGAGTCACCTCGATAGTCTCTCCGACTGACTCCCTTAAGAGAATTAGATGAGTCCCAAAGGACAGAAAACACCAAAAAACCATCGAAATACAAGAAATTTATCGAGCCGTATGATGTATGTGCCGTGGGTGTTCCGCTCTTTGTCTTTGGCAGAGTTACTTCCCAGAGGTCGAGAGACAGGCGTGCTTCCGCCGCCTGAGAACTGCTGCTTACGGAGCGAAAGGCACCACAGGGAAGAAGGGCGGCCGACGAGACGTTGGGAAGGACGTGGAGAGCCTGAAGCATTAGCCAGGCAGGGCCTGCAGCTCCCCCTGCGTCGGGGTGTGAACCCAGCCGGCAACTAAGCACCACACAACCGCTCACCCACCCCAGAGGGATCGGGGGGAAAATCGGAAGGGCGAAAGTGAGAAAACTTGTAGGTTGATATAAGAACAGTATGATAATTAAATAGAAATAGCAACGACAGATGGTAAGGATAAGAGGGGGGAAGATAACAACAGCGAGGACAATAAAACCCAAGAAAGATGAGTGATGCGAATTAAAACAATTGCCCACCACCAACCGACCGACGCCCAGCCCGTCCCGAGCAGCGGCCCCCCCACCGACCCCCACCCCCAGTTTTATGGCCGAGCACGACGCCGTACGGTCTGGAACATCCCTTTGGTCGGTCGGGGTCAGCCGTCCCGGCTGTGTCCCCCCCGGCCCTTGGCGCTGGGCAGGCGCTGCTCAGCCGTCACCGGCACCCCCCGTGCTGCCAGTGCCGTTCTCGGCACAACCCCAGCGCCGGCGGAGGGAGAGCGGGGTGGGAGGGGGCGTGGGGAAGTGGGCCAGGGGCGTTGGCCTCCGGGTGGGCGACAATGGGCGGAGAGGGTGCCACAGCGCCCCCCGGTGCCCGGAGGACCGACGGGCACTTCCGGGCCCATGGAGTGCGACCGCCGGAGGACTGAGGGGCACTGCCGGGGCACGGGGCCCACAGGGTGCGGCCGCAGGAGGACTGAGGCCTCAGCCCCGCCCACCTCAGCCCCGCCCCTCCCGCCTCAGCCCCAGCCCCTCCCGCCTCAGCCCCGCCCCTCCCGCCTCAGCCCCGCCCCTCCCGCATCAGCCCCGCCCCTCCGCATCAGCCCCGTCCCTCCAGCCCCAGCCCCGCCCCTCCTGCCCCAGCCCCTCCCACCTCAGCCCCGCCCCTCCCGCCTCAGCCCCGCCCCTCCCGCCCCAGCCCCCGCCCCTCCCGCCCCAGCCCCGCCCCTCCTGCCCCAGCCCCTCCCACCCCAGCCCCACCCCTCCCACCCCAGCCCCGCCCGCCCCAGCCCCTCCCGCCCCAGCCCCGCCCCTCCCGCCCCAGCCCCGCCCACCCCAGCCCCAGCCCCGCCCCAGGCGCGTTTGTAGCCAAAACCGCTTTAATTCGCCTCGTTACAGGACTAGCCCCGCCCGCGCCGCGTCGGCGGGGGAGGGTTAATGCTCGTGGACGGGGACGGGGCCCCCCCGGCCGCCGGGGTCCCCCTCCTCGGCTGCGCGACGCCGGGGCCCCTGGGTGGGAGAAGTCCGTGGGGGTCCCGGTCCTTCCCGGACGCCGAGCCCCCTGTTCCGCGTGGGGTCACGTGTCCCCCCGACGCCGGTGTCGTAGGCGGGGTCACCTGCCCCCGCCCGCCTGGCCCCGCCCCTCCCGGGGGCGGAGCCGAGGGGGCTCGGGGGGGTGTTTGCCCCCTTCCGCCAGCGTCCGTGATTGGTCCGTCTGGGCTGCCTGCACTGGCCCCTGATTGGCCAGCGGACCCAGCGAGACAACTGGCCGGTGGAAGGGCCGCAGCGTGAGGGGACTGGCTGTGGCCTCCCGGCCGGGCGACGCCATTGGGTAGAGGCAGGCAGGGTCCAGGGGGGCATCGGCCAATGGCACGGGGAGGGCAGCGCCGCCGGCGCATTCCAGTGGCTGCCCGGCACCGCCTTCGTGCTTCACGCCCCGGCGGGGCCCCGGCCCTTGCGCCCCATTGGCCGCCTCCGCGCAGTCCACCCTCTGATTGGCTGCAGGGGGGGTGCGGGAGGGGCTCAGGGAGGCCGTGGGGGGCCCAGGGGAGGCCCGTCCTGGGAGGGGGACATCGGGGGGGTCAGGGCGGACCCCCAACCCCCCCGGCCCTTCATCTCCAAGGGACACCCCGACCCTGCGAGGGCCCCCCCAGGGACCCCTCAAAGGCCCCCAAGACCCTCAACGCCCCCCAGACATCCCCAACCCCCCCGAACCCTCCCCAGGCTCCCCAAAAGCTCCCGCCCTCCCCACTCAGGACCCCCAGGGACCTTCCCGGAGCCTGGGGACCCCCCCTGACCTCCCCCCAAAGCCCCCCTTGACCCCCACCCCCCAAAGCCCCGGAACCCCCAACCTCGCAGAGCCCCCCCTCACCGTTGGGTGCCGGGGGGGGCCCGTCGGGGGATGGGAGGGGGCTGGGGGGGCCCGGGGGGGGCCGCGAGGCCTTTCCCCGGAGGATGTCGATGACCTGGGGGGAAGCCGGAGTCAGCACAGCCCTCCCCCCCGAAACCCAGCTCTGCCGTCCCACCAGTCCCCCCAGCGCACCCCCAATCCTTCCCCAGCACCCCCGACGTGTCTCCCCACGTCCCCCCGAATCCCCCTCTACCCCAAACCCCTCCACTGCACCCCAAACCCCGGCACCCCAATACCTCCATTGCACCCCAACCCTCCCAGCACCCCAATACCTCCATTGCACCCCAAACCCCCCAGCACCCCAATACCTCCATTGCACCCCAACCCTCCCAGCACCCCAATACCTCCATTGCACCCCACTCCCACCATTGCACCCCACTCCTGCACCCCAACACCCCCTACACCCCCCTTCTGCACCCCAATACCTCCATCACACCCCACTCCTGCACCCCAACCCCCCTGCACTCCCCTCCTGCACCCCATTACCCCCATTGCACCCCACTCCTGCACCCCAATACCTCCATCGCACCCCACTCCTGCACCCCAACCCCCCTGCACTCCCCTCCTGCACCCCAATACCCCCATTGCACCCCACTCCTGCACCCCAATACCTCCATCGCACCCCACTTCTGCACCCCAAACCCCCTGCACCCCCCTCCTACACCCCATTCCCACCATTGCACCCCACTCCTGCACCCCAACACCCCCTACACCCCCCTTCTGCACCCCAATACCTCCATCGCACCCCATTAGCCCCATTGTACCCCACTCCTGCACCCCACCCCCCCACGGCACCCCGCTCCCTCCCTCGCGCCCCCCCACCTGCCGGCTGCTGGCCACGGCCAGGGGGGTGTCGTTGTGGTAGTTCTTGAGGGCGCAGTCGGCGCCGCTGCGCAGGAGCAGCCGCAGGACCCCCAGGAGCCCCCGCCCCGCTGCCGCGTGCAGCGCCGTGCACCCCGCATACGACTGGGCGTTGACGCTGGCACCCCGCTGCCGGCACCCCGGATCAGCCCCGGGACCCCCGGCCCCCCGCTGCATCCCCCAACCCCCAGGCCCCCCAATTTCTCATAGCCCCCCGCAGCCCCCCACTGCCTCCCCAGGACCCCAATTTCTCACAGCCCCCCCAGCATCACCAGGCCCCCCCAACTTCTCACAGCCCCCCCCAGCATCGCCAGCCCCCCCAATTTCTCACAGCCCCCTGCAGCATCCCCAGCCCCCCCAATTTCTCACAGCCCCCCCCAGCATCGCCAGGCCCCCACAATTTCTCGCAGCATCCCCAGCCCCCCCAATTTCTCACAGCCAGCCCCAATGCCTCTTGAAGCCCCCAAATTCCAATTCCCTGAAGCCCCCCAAACCGCCCCACACCCCCATAAGCACGCCAAATGCCCCCAGGCCCCCCCAGGCCCACCTGGATGAGCAGCTCCGCCATCTCCAGACTGTTGCTCTCCACCGCGTGCAGCAGCGGCGAGCGGCCGCTCTTGATGTCCTGGGGGAGCCGGGGCGGGGGGGGGGTGAGGGGACGCCAAAGCCCCCTCTGCCCCAGGACCCCTGGACTGCCCCAGCCCCCTCCGGGCCCTGCCCCCCCCCAGGGTGCCCCCCAGGGTCCCCCCCAAGCCCCCCAGACTCCTCAACCTCCCCACACCAACGCAGCCCAGACCCCCTCACCCGCCGAGGGCCCCCCCGCAGGGCCCTCCAAAAGCCCAATGAGCCCCCCAGGACCCCCCAAGCCCCCCAGCCCACAGACCTCCCACCCCAGGGAGCTCCCCCCTCCTTGCCCCAGCCCCCCAGGACCCCCCCAGTCCCACCACTGCATCGACGTCGGCCCCGTGCTCCAGCAGCAGCAGGACGCTCTCGCGGGCGCCAGAGCTGACAGCCACGTGCAGGGGGGTCAGGCCTGGGGGGAGCAGGAGATCAGGGGGGGGCCGGTCCCCTGGGCGCCCCCCACCCCATCTCATGTGGGTTTGGGGCAGCACGGCCCGTTTTGACAGCCCCATTGGCCCCTGTTGCGGTGCACGCCCTTGCTGTGCCCCCCCCGTCCCCCCTTCTGTGTCCCCCATTGCCCCCCCCTTTCTGTGCCCATTCATTGCCCTCCCCATTTTGGTGCCCCCCCATTTTGGTGCCCCCCTTCCGTGCCCCTCCCATTGTCCCCCGTTTCTGTGCACCCCCACTCCCGCATGCCCCACTGCTGTCTGCCCGTTCCCCCAGCCCCACGCCCCCATTTCGGGGCGCTGCCCCTCGTGCCCGTGGGACCCCAGCCCGCTTCGCCCCCCCGCCCCATCTCGGGGTGCTCACCCTCGTAGTTGCGGGCCTGCAGGTCGGGGTCCCCCCGGGGGCCGGGGCGCAGCAGCTCGCGCAGGCAGCGGGGGCTGCGGCTCTCGCAGGCCAGGTGGGCGGCCGTGCGCCCCAGCCGGTCCAGCGCCATGGGCGAGGCCCCGTGGGCCACCAGTAGCCGCACCAGCCCTGGCTGCCCCGTGATCACCGCCAGGTGCAGCGGGGTCTGCGCAGACAGGTCAGGGCGTGCCCGGGCGTGCCCAGGGCGTGCCAGGGCGTGTCGAGGCGTGTCAAGGCGTGCTGGGGCGGGCAGGGGTGCACGGGCGTGCGAGGGTGCGTGCCAGCCGCGCGAGGGGGGCCGCAAGGCGCGCAGAGGTGTGTGAGACGCGTCACGGGTGTGCGAGGGCATGCGGGGCGCGCAACAGCCACAGGGTACGCATGAGGCACGTGCAAGCGTTGTGAGGGTGCGTGGGGTGTGCACGGGGCAGGCAGGGCGTGCAATGGGCGCCGGGCGCGCGCAAGGGCGTGCAAGGTGTCAGGGGCCCGCAAGGGCACGCACGGCACATGCAACAGGCACAGGACGTGTGCAGAGGCACATGGGGGTGTGCAGGGGTGCAAGGCGCACGGGGCGCGTCCCAGGCGACGTGGGGCGTGTGCGAGGGGCGAGCATGGGGCCTGCCACGTCCGGCTCGTATGTGCCCCCACCCCTCCATGTCCCACCATGTCCCCGTGTCCCCCCAGCCCCAACGCCCCCCCACCCCTCCCTATTTCTCCCCACGGCCCCCTGCCCCACCTGCCGCAGGCGGTTGTAGACGTCCAGCTCCCGCCCCCCCTGCAGGAACAGCCCCACCAGCCGCCGGGCGGCCCCCAGGGCCCCCTGGGCCACGGCGATGTGCAGGGCCCTGGGGGGACATAGGGACATGGGGTCACAGGGGGGGCACGGGGGGGACATAGGGACATGGGGTCACGGGGGGGGCACGGGGGGGACATAGGGACATGGGGTCACGGGGGGCCATGAGGGGGTCAGGGGGGAACATGGGGCCACGGCGATGTGCAGGGCCCTGGGGGGACATGGGGTCACGGGGGGGGCACGGGGGGGACATAGGGACATGGGGTCACGGGGGGCCATGAGGGGGTCAGGGGGGAACATGGGGCCACGGCGATGTGCAGGGCCCTGGGGGGACATGGGGTCACGGGGGGGGCACGGGGGGGACATAGGGACATGGGGTCACGGGGGGCCATGAGGGGGTCAGGGGGGAACATGGGGCCACGGCGATGTGCAGGGCCCTGGGGGGACATGGGGTCACGGGGGGGGCACGGGGGGGACATAGGGACATGGGGTCACGGGGGGCCATGAGGGGGTCAGGGGGGAACATGGGGCCACGGCGATGTGCAGGGCCCTGGGGGGACATGGGGTCACGGGGGGGACATAGGGACATAGAGAACGGGGGGGGGGGGGCAGGGGGCCCCAGCAATGTGCAGCGCCCTGGGGGGACACGGGGGGACATGGGGTCATGGGGGGACACCGGAGACATGGCAATGTGCAGCGCCCTGGGGGGACACGGGGTCACGGGGGGCATGAGGGGTCAGGGGGTGATATGGGGGGGGCACGGGGGGCCATGGGAGGGACACGGGCTCACAGGGGGACGTGGGGGCCACAGCAATGCACAGCGCCCTGGGGAGACACGGGGTCATGGGGGGACACGGGGTCACAGGGGACACGGGGGGGTCACCAGGGGGGCACGAGCGGTTTGGGGGAGACTCAGGACACGAGGGGACGCGGGGGGGGGGGTCACAGGCACCTGGGGGGGGAGGGGGAGGAGGAAGGCGCCCCTCCCCCCCGCGCTTCCAGTAAAGGGGCGTGGCCGGGGCGGTGACGTCAAGCGGCGGTGGGGCGGGGCCGGGGCAGCCCGGCGGGGCCGGGGATTCCCCGCGGGGGGGGGGGGGGG
The DNA here is from genome assembly GCF_030936135.1 of Gavia stellata. Taxonomy (NCBI): domain Eukaryota; kingdom Metazoa; phylum Chordata; class Aves; order Gaviiformes; family Gaviidae; genus Gavia; species Gavia stellata. Next base: position 34,315 of record NW_026777376.1, read on the forward strand.
GGGGGGGCAGCGAGGGGTCCCCGAGGGGGGGGGTCCCACGGGGGGTCATTAGGGGGGTCCCAACGCGGGCGGCCGTTAGACCTGTCCCACGGGCGGGGTCCCCATCGGGGGGACCCCCTCCTTTGAGGGGTCCCCAAGGAGGGTCCCGCTGGGGGGGTCCTGGCCGGGGCGTCCCCACGGGGGGGGTCCCACTGCGGGGGGGGGTATGTCCCACTGCGGGGGGGTCCTATCGCGGGGCGACCCCCGGGGGTCCCCAGCGCCACCTTCATTGCGCGCTGCCCATTACGGGGGTGCCCGTGGCGGGGGGTCAGGAGGGTCCTCCTGGGGGGCCCCTACTGGGGGGGCCCACGGGGGGGCCCTCGACTCACGTGTCGCCGTCCTCGTCCTGCCCGGTGGCGGCGGCGATGTCGGCGGCCAGCTGGGTCTCGGGGGGGTCCCAGCAGGGCCAGGGGGGCGGCGGGGAGCGCGAGGACCCCCGGCGGAGCCGCCAGCCCCGCTCCGGCCCCCCCCCAGCAGCGGCAGCGGCAGCTCCCCCCGCAGCCCTGCGCGGCGGGAGTCAGGGGGGGACCGGGGTCCGGGGGACCCCCTCGCCCGCCCCACCCGCGGCGGGGGGGGAGCAGGCCCGGGGGGCGGGGGGGAGGCGCGGGGGGGCGGGGGGGGGTCCCCGCGGTCTCACCTGAGAAGAAGGCGGCGGGCGGGGGCGCGAAGCCGAGCCCGAGGCCGGGGGGGGCGCAGGCGGCGGGGGGGGGCGCGGGGGGGGGCGCCGCGGGGCGCTTTCCCCGCGGGGGGGCCCTGCCCCGGGGGGGGCCCCTGCCCCGGGGGGGCGGCCCCCATCGCCCCCCGCATCGCCGAGCGCCGCTTCCGCAGCGGCAGCGACGCCTCGGGGGGTCCCGGCCCGGGGGGGGCCCCGCGCCGCGTCCGCAGGTCCACGGGCAGCTCCTCCGCCATGGCGCGCGGGGGGGGGGGTGGTCGCCGGAGCCCCCCCCCCCGGACGCCTGGGTCCCCCCCGGACGCCTGGGTCCCCTCCCGGACGCCTGGGTCCCGCCGCGGAGCGGAAGCGACCCCGGGACTTCCCCGCCGGCAGCGACGGGACTTTCGGGGCCGCCTCCGCCGGGGGGGGCCCCGGGGCCGCCCGCCCCGGCCACGCCCCGGCCACGCCCCGGCCACGCCCCGGGGACCCCGGGCGGGGGGGGCGGGGGGTTCCCCGCCAGCGGCCCCGCCCTTGGGAGGGGACCCAGGCGTCCGGCGGCTGCACCGCCCCCTCGCGGCTGGGCGGGGGCGGGGGGCCCCGCAGCCCCCTCCCCAAGCGGGGCCGGGGCGTCCCGCAGCCCCCACGCGTGCGCGCGCCTCAGGGGTCCCCGTGCGCCCCCGCGCGGCTGCGGAGGCGCGTGCCCGCGTGCGTGTCCCGGGCTGACCCCGGGGCCCCCCCCACCTCCGCCCCGGCGACTTACCAGAAACGGCCCGGAAAGTCCCGGCGGGGCCGCACGCTCGGGGCCGCGCGAAGCTCCCCGTGCCCCCGCACGCCCCCCGCACGCCCCTCGCACGCCCCTCGCACACCCCTCGGACACCCCTCGGACACCCCTCGGACACCCCTCGCACACCCCTGGCACACTCGGGGTCCTGCAAAGCTCCCCGTGCCCCCCGCACGCCCCCCGCACACCCCTCGCACACCCCCCGCACGCCCCTCGGACACCCCTCGGACACCCCTCGGACACTTGGGATCCTGCAAAGCTCCCTGTGTGTCTCGCACACCCCTCGCACACCCCTGGCACGCTCGGGGCCGCGCGAAGCTCCCCGTGCCCCCGCACGCCCCCCGCACGCCCCTCGGACACCCCTCGGACACCCCTCGGACACCCCTCGGACACCCCTCACACACCCCTGGCACACTCGGGGTCCTGCAAAGCTCCCCGTGCCCCCCGCACGCCCCCCGCACACCCCTCGCACACCCCCCGCACGCCCCTCGGACACCCCTCGGACACTTGGGATCCTGCAAAGCTCCCTGTGTGTCTCGCACACCCCTCGCACACCCCTGGCACACTCGGGGTCCTGCAAAGCTCCTTGTGCCCCTCACACACTCCCTGTGCCCCTCGGACACCCCTCGCACACCCCTGGCACGCTCGGGGCCGCGCGAAGCTCCCCGTGCCCCTCGCACACCCCTCGCACACCCCTGGCACACTCGGGGCCGCGCGAAGCTCCCCGTGCCCCTCGCACGCCCCTCACACACCCCTCGCACACCCCTGGCACGCTCAGGGCCGCACAAAGCTCCTCGTGCCCCTCGCACACCCCTCGCACGCCCCTCGCACACCCCTGGCACACTCGGGGCCGCGCGAAGCTCCCCGTGCCCCTCGCACAGCCCTCGCACGCCCCTCGGACATCCCTGGCACACTCGGGGTCCTGCAAAGCTCCTTGTGCCCCTCACACACTCCCTGTGCCCCTCGGACACCCCTCACACACCCCTGGCACACTCGGGGTCCTGCAAAGCTCCCCGTGCCCCCCGCACGCCCCCCGCACGCCCCCCGCACACCCCTTGCACACCCCCCGCACGCCCCTCGGACACCCCTCGGACACCCCTCGGACACTTGGGATCCTGCAAAGCTCCCTGTGTGTCTCGCACACCCCTCGCACACCCCTGGCACGCTCAGGGCCGCACAAAGCTCCTCGTGCCCCTCGCACACCCCTCGCACGCCCCTCGCCCTCTCAGGGCCGCGCAAAGCTCCCATGCCTCTCGCATGCCCCCGCCATGGACCCCAGCAAACGCCCCTTGTGAAACACATGCCCGCGCACGCCTGCCCCGGGTGCGCACACGCGTGTGCACACGCGTGACCGGGCCTGCCCCCGCTCCCGCCGCCCTGTGACTCAGGCCCGACGGGTTTGGCGGCTCGGCCTGCGTCTCTCGTGGCCATGGGGCCCCCGTGGGCAGGCGAGCTGCGGCCCCCCCGCCGCCACGGGACCCCCCGGCACCGGGTCCCCCTCGGCCTCGCCCTCCGCAACACCCCCCGGCACCCCCGTGCCCACCGGGGCGCCGGCCTCGGGGCCGGCCGGGCCCCCCCCGTTCCTGGCCTGGGTGGTGGCCGGGGCCCTGGTCGGGGTCCTGCTGGCCGGGGCCTTCGCGGCCGCCATGGTCCACCGGCGAGTGCGGCCCCGCACACGACACCCAGGGTAAGGCCACCCGCACGCCTGGGTCCCCCCGGGACTCCTGGGTCCCCCCCGCGACGCCAGCGTCCCCTCCCGGTCCCCCACCCCGGACACCTGGGCTCCTTCCCACCTGGGTGCTCTGCCCCCCTCCCGGGATGCCTGGGTCCCCCCTGGGCCCCGGGGTCCCCCCAGTCCCCCTCCCCGGACCCCGAGGTCCCCCCAGTCCCCCTCCCCGGACGCCTGGGTCCCCCCTGGACCCCGGGGTCCCCCCAGTCCCCCTCCCCGGACCCCGAGGTCCCCCCAGTCCCCCTCCCCGGACGCCTGGGTCCCCCCTGGACCCCGGGGTCCCCCCAGTCCCCCTCCCCGGACCCCGAGGTCCCCCCAGTCCCCCTCCCCGGACGCCTGGGTCCCCCCTGGACCCCGGGGTCCCCCCAGTCCCCCTCCCCGGACGCCTGGGTCCCCCCTGGACCCCGGGGTCCCCCCAGTCCCCCTCCCCGGACCCCGGGGTCCCCCCAGTCCCCCTCCCCGGACGCCTGGGTCCCCCCTGGACCCCGGGGTCCCCCCAGTCCCCCTCCCCGGACGCCTGGGTCCCCCCTGGACCCCGGGGTCCCCCCAGTCCCCCTCCCCGGACCCCGGGGTCCCCCCAGTCCCCCTCCCCGGACGCCTGGGTCCCCCCTGGACCCCGGGGTCGCCCCCAGGCCCCGGGGTCCCCCCCAGGCTCCCCCCGGCTCTTTGCAGGGACAGGAGGAGCGGCCGGCAGGCCGGGAGCAAACCCACGGCCTCCCGCGAGGGTGAGCGCTGGACCCGGACGCGGGGGTCCCCCCCCGGACACCGGGGTCCCCCCCATCTCCGCGCGTCCCCCCGAGGGAGGAGGCGCCGGTCCACGGAGGGGCGGGGTCGGCCCAGGCCCCGCCCCCCCGGGCCGGCCCCGCCCCCCGCCGACCCCCTGCGGACCCCCGGGAGCCGTCACTGCGCGGGGGGGGGGCGGTCTCGGGGCGCCCCTGACCCCCCCCGGCATTAAAGCGACGACGACGACGCCCACCTCGTCCTCCTCCGCCGGGGGGTGCGGGGGGGTGCGGGGGGGGCACGGGGGGGCGGGCCGGGGGCAAGGGGCGGGCCCAGTGAGAAGAGGGGCGGGGCGGGGGCGGGGCGGGGGCGGGGCGAGAGCCACACGGACGAGACATGTTTCACGCGGGGCGGGGGGGCACGCGGGACCACGAGCGTGGCACATGCGTGCGTGCGAGGGGCTGTGCGCGTGTCAGACGTGTGCACAAGGGGCCGCGTGCATGTCACAGGCGTGTGCGAGGGGCCGCGTGCATGTCACAGGCGTGTGTGCACGAGGGGCCGCGTGCATGTCACAGGCGTGTGCGAGGGGCCGTGTGCATGTCACAGGCGTGTGTGCACGAGGGGCCGCGTGCATGTCACAGGCGTGTGCGAGGGGCCGTGTGCATGTCACAGGCGTGTGTGCACGAGGGGCTGTGTGCATGTCACAGGCATGTGCGAGGGGCCGTGTGCATGTCACAGGCGTGTGTGCACGAGGGGCCGCGTGCATGTCACAGGCGTGTGCGAGGGGCCGTGTGCATGTCACAGGCGTGTGTGCACGAGGGGCTGTGTGCATGTCACAGGCGTGTGTGCACGAGGGGCCGTGTGCATGTCACAGGCGTGTGCGAGGGGCCGCGTGCATGTCACAGGCGTGTGCGAGGGGCCGTGTGCATGTCACAGGCGTGTGTGCACGAGGGGCTGTGTGCATGTCACAGGCGTGTGCACGAGGGGCTGTGTGCATGTCACAGGCATGTGCGAGGGGCTGTGTGCGTGTCACACACGTGTATGCACGAGGGGCTGTGTGCATGTCACAGGCGTGTGCGAGGGGCTGTGTGCGTGTCACAGACGTGTGCACGAGGGGCTGTGTGCATGTCACAGGCATGTGCGAGGGGCCGTGCGCGTGTCACACGTGTGCGCGAGGGTCTCTCCTCCCGTCACCTCCTTTATTCCAAAGCCGGCCCCGCACGGGGCACCCCGCACCCCCGGGACCAGCCGGGGGCCCCGACCCCCCTGCAGGGGCGCCAGGCGTCCGTGGGGGCCCCCTACTTCTGCCTGACCTCGCAGTAGACGGTGCTGCCATCGAGCCGCGGGGGGCTGTGGGGCGCCGGCCCCCCCGCGGCGCTGAAGGTCAGGGTCGAGTACTTGACCTCCTCCTGCAAGGCAGCACCGCGCGTCAGGGACCCAGCGTCCGGGCCCCCCCAGCCCCCCGGGAATGGGGAGGGGACCCCGGCACGCGGCCCCCCAAACACCGCCCGCAGCCCCTTACCGCGCTGTCTATGCCGTCTGCAGCCGGGGCCTCTGTGGGGCAGAGAGGGGGCAAAATGAGTCCCCCAAGGCCTGGGGGTCCCCACGATACCCCAGGACATGGCGGGGGGGGACACGACTCACCGCAGGGCGGGGCGCCCGGTTTGGCTCCGTTGAGGGACGCGGGAGCGGAGGACCTGGGGCAGAGGGGAGCAGTGAGCGGGGCCGAGGGTCCCACGGGGATCCCGGGGGGGTCCCATCCCTTACCTGCCGATGTGGCGCCAGAGCAGGTAGCCCGCAGCCCCCAGCACCCCCAGCCCCAGCAGCGTCCCCAAGACGATGCCGGCGACAGCCCCACTGCTGAGACCTGTGGGGAGGTGGAGGGGCGCCCCGAGAAAGGGGGAGCCCCGGCAGAGAGTGAGCAGGGGCGCCTGTGGCCGGAGCCCGCCGCATCGGGGACCTGCCGTGTGGGGTGGCACCCCCCTGTGCCGAGTCTCCCCCCTTCCCCAGCTCCCGCTGCCCCCCCGGCCCCACTCACCCTCATCCTGCAGCAGCAGCACAGTGGCCTCAGCGGCGCGGCCCAGGGCGGGGTTGGTGGCCCGGCAGTGGTACTCGCCGGCCTGGCCGGGGTCCCCGAAGTCGAGGCACAGGCGGCTGCCGGCGGCCAGGCTGGTGTTGCCGCGGGCCCAGGCGAAGAGGGGCGGGGGGGCAGCGGCGGCGGCGCAGCGCAGCTCCAGGCGGGAGCCCAGCCGCAGCCGCAGGGGGCCCGGGGGGGTGATGGTGACGCTGTCGGGGCCATCTGAGGGCGGAGGGGTGAGTGGTCGTGGGGGCGGCGGGGGGACACGGGGGACGTGGGACGGGGACGGCGTGCGGCCGGGACAGGGAGAGCACGGGAGACGTGGGGATGGGGGCAGACACGGGGGCCAGCGATGGCATGGGGGCACGGAGACAGGGACGGAGGGGACGCAGGGACAGGGCAGCGTGGGGGATGTGGGGATGGGGACAGGGATGTCGTGGGGGGCACAGGGACAGACTCAGGGACAGAGGGGACGTGGGGAGGGGGCAATATGGGGGACGTGGGGATGGTGACAGACATGGGCGTGGGGGACACAGGACAGTGATGGCGTGGGGGCACAGGAACAGAGGGGACGTGGGGACAGGGTGGCATGGGGGACGTGGGGGTGGGGGTATCGTGGGGGGCACAGGGGCAGACACAGGGCAGAATGGACATGGGGACAGGGTGGCATGGGGGACATGGGGATGGGGACACGGGACAGTGATGGCATAGAGGCACAGGAACGGGGACAGACACAGGACGCAGGGACAGGGACGGCGTGGGGGATAGGACAGGGACAGCACGGGACGTGTGGGGATGGGGATGGACACAGGGACGGCACAGGGGACACAGGGATGGGGACGGCATGACGGACGTGGGGACGGGGACGCTGTGGGGACTCACAGGTGACGGTGACAGTGGCATTGTCGCTGCGGTTGGTGCTGATGGCGTTGCTGACCTGGCATACGTAGATGCCGGCATCACCCCGCTGCGCCGGCCGCACCGTCAGCGTGTGGTTGTCCGGGGACAGGGAGAAGCGGCCACCGGCCGACACCAGCGCCCCGTGGTGCAGCCAGGCCACCGTCTGGGTGCTGGGGGGGCTGCGGCAGGTCAGGGTGATGGTCTCGTTCTCTGTCACCGTCACGTTGTCCGGCGTCACCACCGGCTGCGTCAGCGGCTCTGCGAGCAGACGGGCACGGCAGGGGGGTCAGGGGGTGCCAGCTCGCGCAGCACCCTCGCACCCGCTCCCCCGCGGCTCCCCCCTCGCTGCGCAGCGCGGTGGCGGGGACGGTGGCAGTGGCATCGGTGGGGACGGCGGCGCCGGTGTCCCTGGCTACTCACCCCAGACCCTCAGCTCGAGCCGGGAGCTGTTCCGGCTGCAGCCGCTGTGGGGGTTCGTGGCCTGGCAGACATAGGCCCCCCCGTGCGCCAGGGACAGGCGGTCGAGGACCCAGGTGGCCCCCAGGTGCTGGGTCACCCCAAAAAACCAGGTGTACCGGGGGGCCGGGACAGCAGCGGTGGCAGCGCAAGTCAGCGTCACGGGGGACCCGGCCGGCAGGTCGAGGGGCCCCGGCGGGGTGACAGTGACGGCGTCGGGACCGTCTGTGGGGGAGAGGGGTCAGGGGCAGAGCAGGGGATGGGGCGGGGACGGGGGGGGCGCGTCGTGGGGACAGGGGCAGCACAGGGTGGTGGGGATGGGGCTGACGATGGTGCTGGGGACATGGGGACAGACACAGGGACAGCACGAGGGGACGGACATGGGGACGGCATGGGGACGGCATGGGGACAGGGGCGGCACAGGGTAGTGAGGATGGGGATGGTGACGATGCTGGGAGACACGGGGACAGCATGGGGACGTGGGGAGGGTGCTTGGGGACATGGGGACAGGGACAGTGCAGGGGATGGGGGGACAGATGTGGGGAGGGCACTGGGGACACGGGGATGAAGGTGGGGTCAGCACTGGGGACGTGGGGACAGGCACAAGGATGGCGCTCAGGACAGAGGAACAGACATGGGGCCAGCACAGGGGACACGGGGACAAACACAGGGTCGGCGCTGGGGACACGGGGACGGCGCAGGACATGTGGGGACGGACACAGGGCCGGCACAGGGGACAGGGATGCCGTGGGGACTCACAGGCGACGGTGACAGTGGCATCGTCGCTGCGGTTGGTGCTGATGGCGTTGCTGACCTGGCACACGTAGGCGCCGGCATCACCCCGCTGCGCCGGCCGCACCGTCAGCGTGCGGTTGTCTGGGGACAGGGAGAAGCGGCCACCGGCCGACACCGGCGCCCCGCAGCGCAGCCAGGCCACCGTCTGGGTGCCGGGGGGGCTGCGGCAGGTCAGGGTGACGGTCTCGTTCTCCGTCACCGTCACATTGTCCGGCGTCACTGCCGGCTGTGTCAGGGGGACTGCACAGGAGACAGACGGTGTCACCGGGGCCTGAGGACACCGGGGGGGTGGGAAGCGGGGACGGACAGGTTGGGATCGGGTCTACGGCGACAGCAACGGGGGTCCCGAGTGCCCCCCCCGTCCGGATGCTCTCCCCTCCCAGCGTCACCCTGTTCCTATCCTGAAACCCCCCGGCGCAGGGGGGTTGTCCCCACATCCCCGTCCCAAACACCCCGGAGGGACATGGGTTTGTCCCCACGCCCCCGTACAGAAACCCCGGGGCTTGTCCCCAGCCACCACCACGGGGGTCCCCCACCCACGATGCCCGGGGGGGACACACATGCAGCCCCCCAGTCGGGGTGGCCTGCAGCCCCCCCAAAGCCCTTGTGCCCGGGGCGGCGCAGGAAGGCGGAAGCGCAGCCAGTGGTTAATGATTCACCGGGTGCTGCCGGCGGGGGGGCAGGATGGGGATGCCTCCGGCACCCCGAAACGGCGCAGCGGGCAGGGGCGTAGCATGGCCAAAGGCCGCCAGGCGCGTCGCGTTTCCCCCTCCACCCCATGCCCTTCACTCGGGGGTTTCGGCGCTCGCTGGGGCGGGACGGCAGCCAACCGGAAGGACGGACGGACCGACGGACAGCAGGTCGCCCCGGAAAGGGCCTGGACAGTGCAAGGGTGCCACGGGCAGCAGAGACTCACCGTGGACGGTCAGGTTGATGCTGGCGATGGTGGTGGTGCTGGGGTGCCGCACGGCCACGGTGTAGACGCCGGTGTCGTTCTGCCACAGGCGGCTGATGCGCATGGAGCAGTCGGCGGCGCCCGTCTCCCGCCCGGTGTACGCCGGCCCGTTGGTCTGCCCCAGCTCCGACACCTTGAAGTAGTTGAAGATCTCGAAGGCCAGGTCGGCGACAGGCGCCCGGAACCAGGAGCACAACACAATGTCACCGGGCACCGGCTCCAGCGTGAAAGACACGTCCCCCCCTGCCCGGGCGGCCGCGGGGTCCTGGCGGATGGCGAAGAGGGGGGCCTGGCCCGGCGCCGGCGGCAGGCAGGAGAGTAGGAGGGCGGCTGCAGGGGGGAGGAAGCGGCATCAGCCCTGGGGGACACGTCCCCGGTGGGTTTGCGTGGCGGGACCCCCAAGGCTGGAGGGGACCCGGAGACGGACCCCCAGGTGGGTCCCAGGACAGAGGGGACCCCACGGGGGACCCTGAGGCAGACCCTGGGACGGAGGGGACCCCCAACGGACCCCAAGGGGGAAGAGGAGCCAAGAGAGACCCCAGGGGAGACCCCGGAAGAGGGAGGGGACCCCCGAGGGACCCCAGGAGGGCCCCAGAGGTGGAGGGGGTCCCGTCGCGCCCTGCTGCCCCCCACCTGCCAGGACGGTGGCACTCCAGGGACTCCGCCGGGGGCCCGGCGCTCGCTGGACCATGGCGGCTCGCCCGGATGCCCCGCGCCCGCAGCCGTGCCCGGCGAGAGGGAGGGGACGGCCCAGCCCTCCCTGGGGGACGGGCTTTCCTGCACCAGCCCCGCGGTGGCACGTGTGCTGGGGAAGCCGGGGTGCCCCAGCATGGCCAAAGCCCCCCACGGGAGACAGAGCCCCCCGCCCCGGGGGGCACCGCTGGGACCAGGGGTTTGGGGTGGAAGAGGCAGGGGCCAGTGACGGGCACACAAGGGCTGCCATCGGGGTGCCCCGACGGCCCCCCAAACCAGGGCCTGCGATGGGGGTGCCCCGAAAGGCCGCGAGGGAGATGGGGACGGAAGCGGGGATGGCGTGAGGACGGACATGGGGATGGCCCAGGGGACACAGGGACGGAGATGGGGACAGCATGGGGGACATGGGGACAAGGATAGACGTGGGGATGGCACAGGGGACATAGGAACAGAGATGGGGACAGCGTGAGGACATGGGAACGAGGACGGATGTAGGGTCGAGCATGGACATGGGGACAGAGACGGACATAGGAACAGCGTAGGGGACGTGGGAACGGAGATGGGGACAGGGATAGGGATGGGCGTGGGGACAGCACTCAGTGAACGGGGGACATGGGCACAGACATGGGGACAGCATGGGGGACACGGGGACAGCACCGAGGGGCCGCGGATGGCAGGGGGAGACAGAGACAGACAGGAGGACAGGGACGGCCGAGGGGCGGGGCTGGGGCCAGCCATGGGGGCACGGGGCGGGGGGGCACTCACCCCACCAGCACAGCGTCACCCCGGCTCCGGCAGGAAGGTGCTGTCCCCCCGCTCCCGGCTGACATCAGGGTCCCAGTGGGAGGCCAGGGGCGGGTCCGGCCCCTTTGCGGGGGGGAGGCGCCCCATAATGGGGGGCCAGAGCCCGTTTTGGGGTGCGCCGGGTGCCCGTGAGGGCGTGGCAGGCAGGCGGGCGCCCCGCCAAACCCCTCCAGGTGCTTCCCGGCAGCACCGCCCCACGCCGGGGGGGTCTTGGGTGGCGGGGGGATAAAGGCACGGCAGGGCCCCCCCCGGCCAAAATGGCTCCACTGCTCCTGCTGCTGCTGCTGCTGCTGGGGGTCCCCGCCGCCCCCCGGCCCCCCCCAGAGCCTCCCAGGGGTGGGGGGTGCCCGCCGGCATCACCCCCCCCCGGCGATGCCCCCCCTGAAGCCTGCAGGTGCTCACAGCGTCGGTGGCCCGGCAGCCCCCCCCGGACAGTCGTGTGCCTGCAGGAGAGAGGGTGAGGGAGCGCTGGGGGGGGGGGGGGCGCTGTTTGGGGGACCCCTCTGACCCCCTCTGCCCCCCCAGGGTCCTCTCGCCCCCCCAGGAGCCGCCGGCGGGGACGGTGCCCCTCCCACTGCCGCCCACGCGCCCCCACCAAGGGGCTCTCCCTCCCCCTCTAGGGACCCCCCGGACCTCTTCGACCCCCCTGGAACCCCCGGGTCTCATTGGATGCCCCTGTTGACCCACCTGACCCCTTGGCCCCCCCGACCCCTACAGATCCCCTGTGACCCCAGTGCCCCCCTGAATCCCCCCAGACACCGCCCTGTGACCCCCCGACCCCCTTTAACCCCGCCCCCCTTTAGCCCCCCCGAGCCCCGCTGTGACCCCCCCGACCCCCTTTAACCCCGGAGCCCCCCCTTTAGCCCCCCTGTGATCCCCCCCGACCCCCCCACCCCTTTAGCCCCCCCGCGACCCCCTCGACCCCCTTTAACCCCGCCCCCCCCTTTGGCCCCCCCCGAGCCCCCCGTGACCCCCCCCGACCCCCCTTTAACCCCGGAGCCCCCCCTTTAGTCCCCCTGTGATCCCCCCCGACGCCCCCACCCCTTTAGCCCCCCCGACCCCCGCTGTAACCCCCCCCGACCCCCGTTATCCCCGGACCCCCCCCCCCTTTAGCCCCCCTGTGACCCCCCCCGACCCCCCACCCCTTTAGCCCCCCCGAGCCCCCCCGCGACCCCCCCGACCCCCTTTAACCCCGCCCCCCCTTTAGCCCCCCCGAGCCCCCCAGACCCCTCCCGTGGCCCCCCAGGCCCCACATGGGTCCCCCCCTGCAAATCCTTGTTAGACACCCACACCCCCAGACCCTCCCTTTAACCCCGACCCCCCCCCCCCTTTAGCCCCCCCGAGCCCCCCCCGACCCCCTTTAACCCCGGAACCGCCCCTTTAGCCCCGCCTGAACCCCCCATGAACCCCCCCCGACCCCCCCACCCCTTTAGCCCCCCCGAGCCCCGCTGTAACCCCCCCGACCACCTTTAACCCCCGACCCCCCCCCTTTAGCCCCCCCGAGCCCCGCTGTAACCCCCCCGACCACCTTTAACCCCCGACCCCCCCCCTTTAGCCCCCCCGAGCCCCCCCCGACCCCCTTTAACCCCGGAACCGCCCCTTTAGCCCCGCCTGAACCCCACGGACCCCCCTCGCGACCCCCCCGCACCCCCCTTTAGCCCCCCTGAACCCCCCCGGCCGCCCCGTGACCCTCCCCGACCCTCCTGAACCCCCTTTAACCGCCCTGGCCCCCTCTGACCGCCGGGGCCGCCCTGGATCCCGCCGCCTCTGGGGGTCAGGGGTGTCCGGGGTCAGGGGTCGCGCCCCCCCCCGAAATAAAGACCTCAGCAAAGCGCCGACTCCGCCGCGCCGGGTCAGGGGGTCGCGACCCTGCGGGGGCACGCCAGGGGACGGCGCGCATGCGCGGCAGGGAGCGGGGCATTGGCGGTTGCCAGGGCGACGCGCGCGGCGCCCGGCGGCGATTGGGCGTCGCGCGTCACGTGTCCGGAAGCA
>NW_026777377.1:0-49820 GCF_030936135.1 Gavia stellata
TAATTCACGTCAGAGCTCAACACCGAAATTGCGAACGTCCAGCGATTCCTCCTACACTAAAGGTGCCAGCCCTGAAAGCTCTTCCTGGTCCTCATCTCCCACTGGTAACCTCTCAAACGAACCACAAACACTTGGGCTCTGAACTTGTTTAGCCTACTAAAACTTCCAACGTACACAGCCTCTCCTGCTGAATCTGGCCAGAGCTCAACACCGAAATTGCGAATGTCCAGGGATTGCTCCTACACTAAATGTGCCAGCCCTGAAAGCTCTTGCTGGTCCTCATCTCCCACTGGTAACCTCTCAAACGAACCACAAACACTTGGGCTCTGAACTTGTTTAGGCTACTAAAACTTCCAACGTACACAGCCTCTCCTGCTCAATCTGGCCAGAGCTCAACACCGAAATTGCGAACGTCCAGCGATTGCTCCTACACTAAAGGTGCCAGCCCTGAAAGCTCTTGCTGGTCCTCATCTCCCACTGGTAACCTCTCAAACGAACCACAAACACTTGGCCTCTGAACTTGTTTAGGCTACTAAAACTTCCAACGTACACAGCCTCTCCTGCTCAATCTGGCCAGAGCTCAACACCGAAATTGCGAACGTCCAGCGATTGCTCCTACACTAAAGGTGCCAGCCCTGAAAGCTCTTGCTGGTCCTCATCTCCCACTGGTAACCTCTTAAACGAACCACAAACACTTGGGCTCTGAACTTGTTTAGCCTACTAAAACTTCCAACGTACACAGCCTCTCCTGCTCAATCTGGCCAGAGCTCAACACCGAAATTGCGAACGTCCAGGGATTGCTCCTACACTAAAGGTGCCAGCCCTGAAAGCTCTTGCTGGTCCGCATCTCCCACTGGTAACCTCTCAAACGAACCACAAACACTTGGCCTCTGAACTTGTTTAGACACTCAAAGGTCCAGACGTATCATCGCTTCCTTTCGCTAATTCACGTCAGAGCTCAACACCGAAATTGTAAACGTCCAGCGATTGCTCCTACACTAAAGGTGCCAGCCCTGAAAGCTCTTGCTGGTCCTCATCTCCCACTGGTAACCTCTCAAACGAACCACAAACACTTGGGCTCTGAACTTGTTTAGCCTACTAAAACTTCCAACGTACACAGCCTCTCCTGCTCAATCTGGCCAGAGCTCAACACCGAAATTGCGAACGTCCAGCGATTGCTCCTACACTAAAGGTGCCAGCCCTGAAAGCTCTTGCTGGTCCTCATCTCCCACTGGTAACCTCTCAAACGAACCACAAACACTTGGGCTCTGAACTTGTTTAGCCTACTAAAACTTCCAACGTACACAGCCTCTCCTGCTCAATCTGGCCAGAGGTCAACACCGAAATTGCGAACGTCCAGCGATTGCTCCTACACTAAAGGTGCCAGCCCTGAAAGCTCTTGCTGGTCCTCATCTCCCACTGGTAACCTCTCAAACGAACCACAAACACTTGGGCTCTGAACTTGTTTAGGCTACTAAAACTTCCAACGTACACAGCCTCTCCTGCTCAATCTGGCCAGAGCTCAACACCGAAATTGCGAACGTCCAGCGATTGCTCCTACACTAAAGGTGCCAGCCCTGAAAGCTCTTGCTGGTCCGCATCTCCCACTGGTAACCTCTCAAACGAACCACAAACACTTGGGCTCTGAAGTTGTTTAGACACTCAAAGGTCCAGATGTATCATCGCTTCCTTTCGCTAATTCACGTCAGAGCTCAACACCGAAATTGCGAACGTCCAGCGATTCCTCCTACACTAAAGGTGCCAGCCCTGAAAGCTCTTCCTGGTCCTCATCTCCCACTGGTAACCTCTCAAACGAACCACAAACACTTGGCCTCTGAACTTGTTTAGCCTACTAAAACTTCCAACGTACACAGCCTCTCCTGCTCAATCTGGCCAAAATTCAACACCGAAATTGCGAACGTCCAGCGATTGCTCCTACACTAAAGGTGCCAGCCCTGAAAGCTCTTGCTGGTCCTCATCTCCCACTGGTAACCTCTCAAACGAACCACAAACACTTGGGCTCTGAACTTGTTTAGGCTACTAAAACTTCCAACGTACACAGCCTCTCCTGCTCAATCTGGCCAGAGCTCAACACCGAAATTGCGAACGTCCAGCGATTGCTCCTACACTAAAGGTGCCAGCCCTGAAAGCTCTTGCTGGTCCTCATCTCCCACTGGTAACCTCTCAAACGAACCACAAACACTTGGCCTCTGAACTTGTTTAGGCTACTAAAACTTCCAACGTACACAGCCTCTCCTGCTCAATCTGGCCAGAGCTCAACACCGAAATTGCGAACGTCCAGCGATTGCTCCTACACTAAAGGTGCCAGCCCTGAAAGCTCTTGCTGGTCCGCATCTCCCACTGGTAACCTCTCAAACGAACCACAAACACTTGGCCTCTGAACTTGTTTAGACACTCAAAGGTCCAGACGTATCATCGCTTCCTTTCGCTAATTCACGTCAGAGCTCAACGCCGAAATTGCGAACGTCCAGCGATTGCTCCTACACTAAAGGTGCCAGCCCTGAAAGCTCTTGCTGGTCCGCATCTCCCACTGGTAACCTCTCAAACGAACCACAAACACTTGGCCTCTGAACTTGTTTAGGCTACTAAAACTTCCAACGTACACAGCCTCTCCTGCTCTATATGGTCAAAATTCAACACCGAAATTGCGAACGTCCAGCGATTGCTCCTACACTAAAGGTGCCAGCCCTGAAAGCTCTTGCTGGTCCTCATCTCCCACTGGTAACCTCTCAAACGAACCACAAACACTTGGGCTCTGAACTTGTTTAGCCTACTAAAACTTCCAACGTACACAGCCTCTCCTGCTCAATGTGGTCAAAATTTAACACCGAAATTGCGAACGTCCAGCGATTGCTCCTACACTAAAGGTGCCAGCCCTGAAAGCTCTTGCTGGTCCTCATCTCCCACTGGTAACCTCTCAAACGAACCACAAACACTTGGGCTCTGAACTTGTTTAGCCTACTACAACTTCCAACGTACACAGCCTCTCCTGCTCAATCTGGCCAGAGCTCAACACCGAAATTGCGAACGTCCAGCGATTGCTCCTACACTAAAGGTGCCAGCCCTGAAAGCTCTTGCTGGTCCTCATCTCCCACTGGTAACCTCTCAAACGAACCACAAACACTTGGCCTCTGAACTTGTTTAGCCTACTAAAACTTCCAACGTACACAGCCTCTCCTGCTCAATCTGGCCAGAGCTCAACACCGAAATTGCGAACGTCCAGCGATTGCTCCTACACTAAAGGTGCCAGCCCTGAAAGCTCTTCCTGGTCCTCATCTCCCACTGGTAACCTCTCAAACGAACCACAAACACTTGGCCTCTAAAGTTGTTTAGACACTGAAATGTCTAGACGTATCATCGCTCCCTTTCGATAATTCACGTCACAGCTCAACACCGAAATTGCGAACGTCCAGCGATTGCTCCTACACTAAAGGTGCCAGCCCTGAAAGCTCTTGCTGGTCCTCATCTCCCACTGGTAACCTCTCAAACGAACCACAAACACTTGGGCTCTGAACTTGTTTAGCCTACTAAAACTTCCAACGTACACAGCCTCTCCTGCTCAATCTGGCCAGAGCTCAACACCGAAATTGCGAACGTCCAGCGATTGCTCCTACACTAAAGGTGCCAGCCCTGAAAGCTCTTGCTGGTCCTCATCTCCCACTGGTAACCTCTCAAACGAACCACAAACACTTGGCCTCTGAACTTGTTTAAGCTACAAAAACTTCCAACGTACACAGCCTCTCCTGCTCAATCTGGCCAGAGCTCAACACCGAAATTGCGAACGTCCAGCGATTGCTCCTACACTAAAGGTGCCAGCCCTGAAAGCTCTTGCTGGTCCTCATCTCCCACTGGTAACCTCTCAAACGAACCACAAAGACTTGGGCTCTGAACTTGTTTAGCCTACTAAAACTTCCAACGTACACAGCCTCTCCTGCTCAATGTGGTCAAAATTTAACACCGAAATTGCGAACGTCCAGCGATTGCTCCTACACTAAAGGTGCCAGCCCTGAAAGCTCTTCCTGGTCCTCATCTCCCACTGGTAACCTCTCAAACGAACCACAAACACTTGGGCTCTGAACTTGTTTAGGCTACTACAACTTCCAACGTACACAGCCTCTCCTGCTCAATCTGGCCAGAGCTCAACACCGAAATTGCGAACGTCCAGCGATTGCTCCTACACTAAAGGTGCCAGCCCTGAAAGCTCTTGCTGGTCCTCATCTCCCACTGGTAACCTCTCAAACGAACCACAAACATTTGGCCTCTGAACTTGTTTAGACACTGAAATGTCTAGACGTATCATCGCTCCCTTTCGATAATTCACGTCAGAGCTCAACACCGAAATTGCGAACGTCCAGCGATTGCTCCTACACTAAAGGTGCCAGCCCTGAAAGCTCTTGCTGGTCCTCATCTCCCACTGGTAACCTCTCAAACGAACCACAAACACTTGGGCTCTGAACTTGTTTAAGCTACTAAAACTTCCAACGTACACAGCCTCTCCTGCTCAATCTGGCCAGAGCTCAACACCGAAATTGCGAACGTCCAGCGATTGCTCCTACACTAAAGGTGCCAGCCGTGAAAGCTCTTGCTGGTCCTCATCTCCCACTGGTAACCTCTCAAACGAACCACAAACACTTGGCCTCTGAACTTGTTTAAGCTACTAAAACTTCCAACGTACACAGCCTCTCCTGCTCAATCTGGCCAGAGCTCAACACCGAAATTGCGAACGTCCAGCGATTGCTCCTACACTAAAGGTGCCAGCCCTGAAAGTTCTTGCTGGTCCGCATCTCCCACTGGTAACCTCTCAAAGGAACCACAAATACTTGGCCTCTGAACTTGTTTAGCCTACTAAAACTTCCAACGTACACAGCCTCTCCTGCTCAATCTGGCCAAAATTCAACACCGAAATTGCGAACGTCCAGCGATTGCTCCTACACTAAAGGTGCCAGCCCTGAAAGCTCTTGCTGGTCCTCATCTCCCACTGGTAACCTCTCAAACGAACCACAAACACTTGGGCTCTGAACTTGTTTAGCCTACTAAAACTTCCAACGTACACAGCCTCTCCTGCTCAATCTGGCCAAAATTCAACACCGAAATTGCGAACATCCAGCGATGGCTCCTACACTAAAGTTGCCAGCCCTGAAAGCTCTTGCTGGTCCTCATCTCCCACTGGTAACCTCTCAAACGAACCACAAACACTTGGGCTCTGAACTTGTTTAGCCTACTAAAACTTCCAACGTACACAGCCTCTCCTGCTCAATCTGGCCAGAGCTCAACACCGAAATTGCGAACGTCCAGCGATTGCTCCTACACTAAAGGTGCCAGCCCTGAAAGCTCTTGCTGGTCCGCATCTCCCACTGGTAACCTCTCAAACGAACCACAAACACTTGGGCTCTGAACTTGTTTAGACACTCAAAGGTCCAGACGTATCATCGCTTCCTTTCGCTAATTCACGTCAGAGCTCAACGCCGAAATTGCGAACGTCCAGCGATTGCTCCTACACTAATGGTGCCAGCCCTGAAAGCTCTTGCTGGTCCTCATCTCCCACTGGTAACCTCTCAAACGAACCACAAAGACTTGGGCTCTGAACTTGTTTAGCCTACTAAAACTTCCAACGTACACAGCCTCTCCTGCTCAATGTGGTAAAAATTTAACACCGAAATTGCGAACGTCCAGCGATTGCTCCTACACTAAAGGTGCCAGCCCTGAAAGCTCTTGCTGGTCCTCATCTCCCACTGGTAACCTCTCAAACGAACCACAAACACTTGGGCTCTGAACTTGTTTAGGCTACTAAAACTTCCAACGTACACAGCCTCTCCTGCTCAATCTGGCCAGAGCTCAACACCGAAATTGCGAACGTCCAGCGATTGCTCCTACACTAAAGGTGCCAGCCCTGAAAGCTCTTGCTGGTCCTCATCTCCCACTGGTAACCTCTCAAACGAACCACAAACACTTGGCCTCTGAACTTGTTTAGGCTACTAAAACTTCCAACGTACACAGCCTCTCCTGCTCAATCTGGCCAGAGCTCAACACCGAAATTGCGAACGTCCAGCGATTGCTCCTACACTAAAGGTGCCAGCCCTGAAAGCTCTTGCTGGTCCTCATCTCCCACTGGTAACCTCTTAAACGAACCACAAACACTTGGGCTCTGAACTTGTTTAGCCTACTAAAACTTCCAACGTACACAGCCTCTCCTGCTCAATCTGGCCAGAGCTCAACACCGAAATTGCGAACGTCCAGGGATTGCTCCTACACTAAAGGTGCCAGCCCTGAAAGCTCTTGCTGGTCCGCATCTCCCACTGGTAACCTCTCAAACGAACCACAAACACTTGGGCTCTGAACTTGTTTAGCCTACTAAAACTTCCAACGTACACAGCCTCTCCTGCTCAATCTGGCCAGAGCTCAACACCGAAATTGCGAACGTCCAGCGATTGCTCCTACACTAAAGGTGCCAGCCCTGAAAGCTCTTCCTGGTCCTCATCTCCCACTGGTAACCTCTCAAACGAACCACAAACACTTGGCCTCTGAACTTGTTTAGACACTCAAAGGTCCAGACGTATCATCGCTTCCTTTCGCTAATTCACGTCAGAGCTCAACACCGAAATTGTAAACGTCCAGCGATTGCTCCTACACTAAAGGTGCCAGCCCTGAAAGCTCTTGCTGGTCCTCATCTCCCACTGGTAACCTCTCAAACGAACCACAAACACTTGGGCTCTGAACTTGTTTAGCCTACTAAAACTTCCAACGTACACAGCCTCTCCTGCTCAATCTGGCCAGAGCTCAACACCGAAATTGCGAACGTCCAGCGATTGCTCCTACACTAAAGGTGCCAGCCCTGAAAGCTCTTGCTGGTCCTCATCTCCCACTGGTAACCTCTCAAACGAACCACAAACACTTGGCCTCTGAACTTGTTTAGCCTACTAAAACTTCCAACGTACACAGCCTCTCCTGCTCAATCTGGCCAGAGCTCAACACCGAAATTGCGAACGTCCAGCGATTGCTCCTACACTAAAGGTGCCAGCCCTGAAAGCTCTTGCTGGTCCTCATCTCCCACTGGTAACCTCTCAAACGAACCACAAACACTTGGGCTCTGAACTTGTTTAGGCTACTAAAACTTCCAACGTACACAGCCTCTCCTGATCAATCTGGCCAGAGCTCAACACCGAAATTGCGAACGTC
The DNA here is from genome assembly GCF_030936135.1 of Gavia stellata. Lineage (NCBI taxonomy): Eukaryota > Metazoa > Chordata > Aves > Gaviiformes > Gaviidae > Gavia > Gavia stellata. Next base: position 7,198 of record NW_026777377.1, read on the forward strand.
CAGCGATTGCTCCTACACTAAAGGTGCCAGCCCTGAAAGCTCTTGCTGGTCCGCATCTCCCACTGGTAACCTCTCAAACGAACCACAAACACTTGGGCTCTGAAGTTGTTTAGACACTCAAAGGTCCAGATGTATCATCGCTTCCTTTCGCTAATTCACGTCAGAGCTCAACACCGAAATTGCGAACGTCCAGCGATTCCTCCTACACTAAAGGTGCCAGCCCTGAAAGCTCTTCCTGGTCCTCATCTCCCACTGGTAACCTCTCAAACGAACCACAAACACTTGGCCTCTGAACTTGTTTAGCCTACTAAAACTTCCAACGTACACAGCCTCTCCTGCTCAATCTGGCCAAAATTCAACACCGAAATTGCGAACGTCCAGCGATTGCTCCTACACTAAAGGTGCCAGCCCTGAAAGCTCTTGCTGGTCCTCATCTCCCACTGGTAACCTCTCAAACGAACCACAAACACTTGGGCTCTGAACTTGTTTAGGCTACTAAAACTTCCAACGTACACAGCCTCTCCTGCTCAATCTGGCCAGAGCTCAACACCGAAATTGCGAACGTCCAGCGATTGCTCCTACACTAAAGGTGCCAGCCCTGAAAGCTCTTGCTGGTCCTCATCTCCCACTGGTAACCTCTCAAACGAACCACAAACACTTGGCCTCTGAACTTGTTTAGGCTACTAAAACTTCCAACGTACACAGCCTCTCCTGCTCAATCTGGCCAGAGCTCAACACCGAAATTGCGAACGTCCAGCGATTGCTCCTACACTAAAGGTGCCAGCCCTGAAAGCTCTTGCTGGTCCGCATCTCCCACTGGTAACCTCTCAAACGAACCACAAACACTTGGCCTCTGAACTTGTTTAGACACTCAAAGGTCCAGACGTATCATCGCTTCCTTTCGCTAATTCACGTCAGAGCTCAACGCCGAAATTGCGAACGTCCAGCGATTGCTCCTACACTAAAGGTGCCAGCCCTGAAAGCTCTTGCTGGTCCGCATCTCCCACTGGTAACCTCTCAAACGAACCACAAACACTTGGCCTCTGAACTTGTTTAGGCTACTAAAACTTCCAACGTACACAGCCTCTCCTGCTCTATATGGTCAAAATTCAACACCGAAATTGCGAACGTCCAGCGATTGCTCCTACACTAAAGGTGCCAGCCCTGAAAGCTCTTGCTGGTCCTCATCTCCCACTGGTAACCTCTCAAACGAACCACAAACACTTGGGCTCTGAACTTGTTTAGCCTACTAAAACTTCCAACGTACACAGCCTCTCCTGCTCAATGTGGTCAAAATTTAACACCGAAATTGCGAACGTCCAGCCATTGCTCCTACACTAAAGGTGCCAGCCCTGAAAGCTCTTGCTGGTCCTCATCTCCCACTGGTAACCTCTCAAACGAACCACAAACACTTGGCCTATGAACTTGTTTAGCCTACTACAACTTCCAACGTACACAGCCTCTCCTGCTCAATCTGGCCAGAGCTCAACACCGAAATTGCGAACGTCCAGCGATTGCTCCTACACTAAAGGTGCCAGCCCTGAAAGCTCTTGCTGGTCCTCATCTCCCACTGGTAACCTCTCAAACGAACCACAAACACTTGGCCTCTGAACTTGTTTAGCCTACTAAAACTTCCAACGTACACAGCCTCTCCTGCTCAATCTGGCCAGAGCTCAACACCGAAATTGCGAACGTCCAGCCATTGCTCCTACACTAAAGGTGCCAGCCCTGAAAGCTCTTGCTGGTCCTCATCTCCCACTGGTAACCTCTCAAACGAACCACAAACACTTGGGCTCTGAACTTGTTTAGCCTACTAAAACTTCCAACGTACACAGCCTCTCCTGCTCAATCTGGCCAAAATTCAACACCGAAATTGCGAACGTCCAGCGATTGCTCCTACACTAAAGGTGCCAGCCCTGAAAGCTCTTGCTGGTCCTCATCTCCCACTGGTAACCTCTCAAACGAACCACAAACACTTGGGCTCTGAACTTGTTTAGGCTACTAAAACTTCCAACGTACACAGCCTCTCCTGCTCAATCTGGCCAGAGCTCAACACCGAAATTGCGAACGTCCAGCGATTGCTCCTACACTAAAGGTGCCAGCCCTGAAAGCTCTTGCTGGTCCTCATCTCCCACTGGTAACCTCTCAAACGAACCACAAACACTTGGCCTATGAACTTGTTTAGCCTACTACAACTTCCAACGTACACAGCCTCTCCTGCTCAATCTGGCCAGAGCTCAACACCGAAATTGCGAACGTCCAGCGATTGCTCCTACACTAAAGGTGCCAGCCCTGAAAGCTCTTGCTGGTCCTCATCTCCCACTGGTAACCTCTCAAACGAACCACAAACACTTGGCCTCTGAACTTGTTTAGGCTACTAAAACTTCCAACGTACACAGCCTCTCCTGCTCAATCTGGCCAGAGCTCAACACCGAAATTGCGAACGTCCAGCCATTGCTCCTACACTAAAGGTGCCAGCCCTGAAAGCTCTTGCTGGTCCTCATCTCCCACTGGTAACCTCTCAAACGAACCACAAACACTTGGGCTCTGAACTTGTTTAGCCTACTAAAACTTCCAACGTACACAGCCTCTCCTGCTCAATCTGGCCAGAGCTCAACACCGACATTGCGAACGTCCAGCGATTGCTCCTACACTAAAGGTGCCAGCCCTGAAAGCTCTTGCTGGTCCTCATCTCCCACTGGTAACCTCTCAAACGAACCACAAACACTTGGCCTCTGAACTTGTTTAAGCTACTAAAACTTCCAACGTACACAGCCTCTCCTGCTCAATCTGGCCAGAGCTCAACACCGAAATTGCGAACGTCCAGCGATTGCTCCTACACTAAAGGTGCCAGCCCTGAAAGCTCTTGCTGGTCCTCATCTCCCACTGGTAACCTCTCAAACGAACCACAAAGACTTGGGCTCTGAACTTGTTTAGCCTACTAAAACTTCCAACGTACACAGCCTCTCCTGCTCAATGTGGTCAAAATTTAACACCGAAATTGCGAACGTCCAGCGATTGCTCCTACACTAAAGGTGCCAGCCCTGAAAGCTCTTCCTGGTCCTCATCTCCCACTGGTAACCTCTCAAACGAACCACAAACACTTGGGCTCTGAACTTGTTTAGGCTACTACAACTTCCAACGTACACAGCCTCTCCTGCTCAATCTGGCCAGAGCTCAACACCGAAATTGCGAACGTCCAGGGATTGCTCCTACACTAAAGGTGCCAGCCCTGAAAGCTCTTGCTGGTCCTCATCTCCCACTGGTAACCTCTCAAACGAACCACAAACATTTGGCCTCTGAACTTGTTTAGGCTACTAAAACTTCCAACGTACACAGCCTCTCCTGCTCAATCTGGCCAGAGCTCAACACCGAAATTGCGAACGTCCAGGGATTGCTCCTACACCAAAGGTGCCAGCCCTGAAAGCTCTTGCTGGTCCTCATCTCCCACTGGTAACCTCTCAAACGAACCACAAACACTTGGCCTCTAAAGTTGTTTAGACACTGAAATGTCTAGACGTATCATCGCTCCCTTTCGATAATTCACGTCAGAGCTCAACACCGAAATTGCGAACGTCCAGCGATTGCTCCTACACTAAAGGTGCCAGCCCTGAAAGCTCTTGCTGGTCCTCATCTCCCACTGGTAACCTCTCAAACGAACCACAAACACTTGGCCTCTGAACTTGTTTAAGCTACTAAAACTTCCAACGTACACAGCCTCTCCTGCTCAATCTGGCCAGAGCTCAACACCGAAATTGCGAACGTCCAGCGATTGCTCCTACACTAAAGGTGCCAGCCCTGAAAGCTCTTGCTGGTCCTCATCTCCCACTGGTAACCTCTCAAACGAACCACAAACACTTGGCCTCTGAACTTGTTTAAGCTACTAAAACTTCCAACGTACACAGCCTCTCCTGCTCAATCTGGCCAGAGCTCAACACCGAAATTGCGAACGTCCAGCGATTGCTCCTACACTAAAGGTGCCAGCCCTGAAAGTTCTTGCTGGTCCGCATCTCCCACTGGTAACCTCTCAAAGGAACCACAAATACTTGGCCTCTGAACTTGTTTAGCCTACTAAAACTTCCAACGTACACAGCCTCTCCTGCTCAATCTGGCCAAAATTCAACACCGAAATTGCGAACGTCCAGCGATTGCTCCTACACTAAAGGTGCCAGCCCTGAAAGCTCTTGCTGGTCCTCATCTCCCACTGGTAACCTCTCAAACGAACCACAAACACTTGGGCTCTGAACTTGTTTAGCCTACTAAAACTTCCAACGTACACAGCCTCTCCTGCTCAATCTGGCCAAAATTCAACACCGAAATTGCGAACATCCAGCGATGGCTCCTACACTAAAGTTGCCAGCCCTGAAAGCTCTTGCTGGTCCTCATCTCCCACTGGTAACCTCTCAAACGAACCACAAACACTTGGGCTCTGAACTTGTTTAGCCTACTAAAACTTCCAACGTACACAGCCTCTCCTGCTCAATCTGGCCAGAGCTCAACACCGAAATTGCGAACGTCCAGCGATTGCTCCTACACTAAAGGTGCCAGCCCTGAAAGCTCTTGCTGGTCCGCATCTCCCACTGGTAACCTCTCAAACGAACCACAAACACTTGGCCTCTGAACTTGTTTAGACACTCAAAGGTCCAGACGTATCATCGCTTCCTTTCGCTAATTCACGTCAGAGCTCAACGCCGAAATTGCGAACGTCCAGCGATTGCTCCTACACTAATGGTGCCAGCCCTGAAAGCTCTTGCTGGTCCTCATCTCCCACTGGTAACCTCTCAAACGAACCACAAAGACTTGGGCTCTGAACTTGTTTAGCCTACTAAAACTTCCAACGTACACAGCCTCTCCTGCTCAATGTGGTAAAAATTTAACACCGAAATTGCGAACGTCCAGCGATTGCTCCTACACTAAAGGTGCCAGCCCTGAAAGCTCTTGCTGGTCCTCATCTCCCACTGGTAACCTCTCAAACGAACCACAAACACTTGGCCTCTGAACTTGTTTAGACACTGAAATGTCCAGACGTATCATCGCTTCCTTTCGCTAATTCACGTCAGAGCTCAACACCGAAATTGCGAACGTCCAGCGATTGCTCCTACACTAAAGGTGCCAGCCCTGAAAGCTCTTGCTGGTCCTCATCTCCCACTGGTAACCTCTCAAACGAACCACAAATGCTTGGCCTCTGAACTTGTTTAGCCTACTAAAACTTCCAACGTACACAGCCTCTCCTGCTCTATATGGTCAAAATTCAACACCGAAATTGCGAACGTCCAGCGATTGCTCCTACACTAAAGTTGCCAGCCCTGAAAGCTCTTGCTGGTCCTCATCTCCCACTGGTAACCTCTCAAACGAACCACAAACACTTTGGCTCTGAACTTGTTTAGGCTACTAAAACTTCCAACGTACACAGCCTCTCCTGCTGAATCTGGCCAGAGCTCAACACCGAAATTGCGAACGTCCAGCGATTGCTCCTACACTAAAGGTGCCAGCCCTGAAAGCTCTTGCTGGTCCTCATCTCCCACTGGTAACCTCTCAAACGAACCACAAAGACTTGGGCTCTGAACTTGTTTAGCCTACTAAAACTTCCAACGTACACAGCCTCTCCTGCTCAATCTGGCCAAAATTCAACACCGAAATTGCGAACGTCCAGCGATTGCTCCTACACTAAAGGTGCCAGCCCTGAAAGCTCTTGCTGGTCCTCATCTCCCACTGGTAACCTCTCAAACGAACCACAAACACTTGGGCTCTGAACTTGTTTAGGCTACTACAACTTCCAACGTACACAGCCTCTCCTGCTCAATCTGGCCAGAGCTCAACACCGAAATTGCGAACGTCCAGCGATTGCTCCTACACTAAAGGTGCCAGCCCTGAAAGCTCTTGCTGGTCCTCATCTCCCACTGGTAACCTCTTAAACGAACCACAAACACTTGGCTCTGAACTTGTTTAGGCTACTAAAACTTCCAACGTACACAGCCTCTCCTGCTCAATCTGGCCAGAGCTCAACACCGAAATTGCGAACGTCCAGCGATTGCTCCTACACTAAAGGTGCCAGCCCTGAAAGCTCTTGCTGGTCCTCATCTCCCACTGGTAACCTCTCAAACGAACCACAAACACTTGGGCTCTGAACTTGTTTAGGCTACTAAAACTTCCAACGTACACAGCCTCTCCTGCTCAATCTGGCCAGAGCTCAACACCGAAATTGCGAACGTCCAGGTATTGCTCCTACACTAAAGGTGCCAGCCCTGAAAGCTCTTGCTGGTCCGCATCTCCCACTGGTAACCTCTCAAACGAACCACAAACACTTGGCCTCTGAACTTGTTTAGGCTACTACAACTTCCAACGTACACAGTCTCTCCTGCTCAATCTGGCCAGAGCTCAACACCGAAATTGCGAACGTCCAGCGATTGCTCCTACACTAAAGGTGCCAGCCCTGAAAGCTCTTGCTGGTCCTCATCTCCCACTGGTAACCTCTCAAACGAACCACAAACACTTGGCCTCTGAACTTGTTTAGACACTCAAAGGTCCAGACGTATCATCGCTTCCTTTCGCTAATTCACGTCAGAGCTCAACAGGGAAATTGTAAACGTCCAGCGATTGCTCCTACACTAATGGTGCCAGGCCTGAAAGCTCTTCCTGGTCCTCATCTCCCACTGGTAACCTCTCAAACGAACCACAAACACTTGGCCTCTGAACTTGTTTAGCCTACTAAAACTTCCAACGTACACAGCCTCTCCTGCTCAATCTGGCCAGAGCTCAACACCGAAATTGCGAACGTCCAGCGATTGCTCCTACACTAAAGGTGCCAGCCCTGAAAGCTCTTGCTGGTCCTCATCTCCCACTGGTAACCTCTCAAACGAACCACAAACACTTGGCCTCTGAACTTGTTTAGCCTACTAAAACTTCCAACGTACACAGCCTCTCCTGCTGTCGTGGTTTAAGCCCAGCTGGCAACCAAGCACCACACAGCCGCTCGCTCACTCCCCCCAGGTGGGATGGGGGAGAGAATCGGAAGAGTAAAAGTGAGAAAGCTCGTGGGTTGAGATAAAGGCAGTTTAATAGGTCAAGCAAAAGCCGCACACGCAAGCAAAGCAAAACAAGGAATTCATTCACCACTTCCCATCGGCAGGCAGGTGTTCAGCCATCTCCAGGAAAGCAGGGCTCCATCACGCGTAACGGTTACTTGGGAAGACAAACGCCATTACTCCAAATGTCCCCCCCTTCCTTCTTCTTCCCCCAGCTTTATATGCTGAGCATGACGTCATATGGTATGGAATATCCCTTTGGTCAGTTGGGGTCAGCTGTCCCGGCTGTGTCCCCTCCCAACTTCTTGTGCACCCCCAGCCTACTCGCTGGTGGTGAGAAGCAGAAAAGGCCTTGACTCTGTGTAAGCACTGCTCAGCAGTAACTAAAACATCCCTGCTTTATCAACACTGTTTCCAGCACAAATCCAAAACACAGCCCCATACTAGCTGCTATGAAGAAAGTTACCTCTACCCCAGCCAAACCAGCACATTCTCCACCCCTTATTCCATACCATTTACGTCATGCTCAGGTCTCACACTATTCAATACATTCTCATTAACCATCACCCCCCTTCCCATCCTTTGATAGAATACACATATACCATTCCCTTTGTCTGTGGACCACCCCTATAAAATGTCCATAAATATCCGCAAATGTCCACAAAATGTCCATTGAGTTCATTTGGTCCATCACTTTGGGCTCCATCTGTTATGGTGGTCACTCAGGACAGGTGTTGTATTGCATGGAGTTTTTGGGCACCACAGCCAGCTCAGGTGGGGTCACTGCTGCACTTGCACTGCTTCTTGTAAGGCTTGTCCTCCAGTGGTTCAGGTGGTTCCTGCTACAGTAATTCCTGTAACATGCAACTCAAACTATGGGTTACAACAATTTAAAGGTATTTCTATTACAATCTCTACCCCAGTCCCTTTGGACCAGACCACAGGGTTTAGCACTGCAATGAACTCCTCCCCTTGCTCCTAGCCTGGCTAGCAACAAGGGGTTCTTGCTATAATAATTCCCATAACATGCAACTCAAAGCCCGGGTTACAACAATTTAAAGGTGTTTCCATTACAACCTCCACCCCTGGTCCCTTTGGACCAGACCATAGGGTTTAATATCGCAATGAACTCCTCCCCTTGCCCCTGCTCTGGCTTGGACTTATCCACAGACTGCAGTTCCTTAGGATTGTACCTGCTCCAAGTGGAGCCTTATCTGTGTGCCACAGTCTCTTCAGGGGTATACCTGCTGCGGCAGAGAGTTATCCACAGCCACAGTCGCTTCGAGGTGCACCTGTTCCAGCGTAGCCTTATCCATGGGTCACAATGCCTTCAGAGGTATACCTGCTCCAGCGTGGCCTTACCCACAGCCACAGTCCCTTCAAAAGTAAACCTGCTCCAACATGGCCTTTCCCATGGCTGCAGTCTCTCCAGGGGTGTACCTGCTCTCTTGTGGGCTTATCCATGGCCTCACACTTTGAGGTGCTCCAGCATGACCTCATGCACAGCCGCTGATGCTTCCAGGTGTACCTGCTGCAGCATGGACGTATCCACAGCCACAGATGCTTCGAGGTGTACCTTCTCCTGCATGGGCTTACCCTTGGACCACAATCCCTTCAGAGTTACACCTGCTGTGGCACAGACATAACCACGGCCACAGACGCTTCGAGATGTACCTGCTCTGATGTGGGTTTATCCACGGCCACAGACGCTTCGGGGTGTCCTGCTCCCACATGGACTCATCCACAGGTCACAGTCCCTTTGACTCGAGTTCACACTGGAGTTCCAGCCTGTCCAGTACAGCAGCACAGAAACAGCAGTGATGCCCTGGCCATCTGCCAGCCCAGGCGCATGGCCATTGCTGTTATCAAAATGTTCCCAGGCATAGCAGAGTAAGATGATAAGCAGTATGGCACTACAGCAAGCAGCAAAAGCAAAAAGCAGCCACTAACGAGCACTAGACTCTAATAGACAGTAAGGCAAGCAAACCCCATGGCAAGCACAGGAGCCTGCCGATTAATAGCTAAACAGCAACAACAGCTATAAATTCGATCTAGCACATTCCAGTCAAACCTGTCGTTATCTTGAACCCTTCGAGCCCCACGTTGGGCGCCAAAAAGGACTGTCGTGGTTTAAGCCCAGCTGGCAACCAAGCACCACACAGCCGCTCGCTCACTCCCCCCAGGTGGGATGGGGGAGAGAATCGGAAGAGTAAAAGTGAGAAAGCTCGTGGGTTGAGATAAAGGCAGTTTAATAGGTCAAGCAAAAGCCGCACACGCAAGCAAAGCAAAACAAGGAATTCATTCACCACTTCCCATCGGCAGGCAGGTGTTCAGCCATCTCCAGGAAAGCAGGGCTCCATCACGCGTAACGGTTACTTGGGAAGACAAACGCCATTACTCCAAATGTCCCCCCCTTCCTTCTTCTTCCCCCAGCTTTATATGCTGAGCATGACGTCATATGGTATGGAATATCCCTTTGGTCAGTTGGGGTCAGCTGTCCCGGCTGTGTCCCCTCCCAACTTCTTGTGCACCCCCAGCCTACTCGCTGGTGGTGAGAAGCAGAAAAGGCCTTGACTCTGTGTAAGCACTGCTCAGCAGTAACTAAAACATCCCTGCTTTATCAACACTGTTTCCAGCACAAATCCAAAACACAGCCCCATACTAGCTGCTATGAAGAAAGTTACCTCTACCCCAGCCAAAACCAGCACACCTGCTCAATCTGGCCAGAGCTCAACACCGAAATTGCGAACGTCCAGCGATTGCTCCTACACTAAAGGTGCCAGCCCTGAAAGCTCTTGCTGGTCCTCATCTCCCACTGGTAACCTCTCAAACGAACCACAAACACTTGGGCTCTGAACTTGTTTAGGCTACTAAAACTTCCAACGTACACAGCCTCTCCTGCTCAATCTGGCCAGAGCTCAACACCGAAATTGCGAACGTCCAGCGATTGCTCCTACACTAAAGGTGCCAGCCCTGAAAGCTCTTGCTGGTCCGCATCTCCCACTGGTAACCTCTCAAACGAACCACAAACACTTGGGCTCTGAAGTTGTTTAGACACTCAAAGGTCCAGATGTATCATCGCTTCCTTTCGCTAATTCACGTCAGAGCTCAACACCGAAATTGCGAACGTCCAGCGATTGCTCCTACACTAAAGGTGCCAGCCCTGAAAGCTCTTGCTGGTCCTCATCTCCCACTGGTAACCTCTCAAACGAACCACAAACACTTGGCCTCTGAACTTGTTTAGGCTACTAAAACTTCCAACGTACACAGCCTCTCCTGCTCAATCTGGCCAGAGCTCAACACCGAAATTGCGAACGTCCAGCGATTGCTCCTACACTAAAGGTGCCAGCCCTGAAAGCTCTTGCTGGTCCGCATCTCCCACTGGTAACCTCTCAAACGAACCACAAACACTTGGCCTCTGAACTTGTTTAGACACTGAAATATCCAGACGTATCATCGCTTCCCTTCGCTAATTCACGTCAGAGCTCAACACCGAAATTGCGAACGTCCAGCGATTCCTCCTACACTAAAGGTGCCAGCCCTGAAAGCTCTTGCTGGTCCTCATCTCCCACTGGTAACCTCTCAAACGAACCACAAACACTTGGGCTCTGAACTTGTTTAGCCTACTAAAACTTCCAACGTACACAGCCTCTCCTGCTCAATCTGGCCAGAGCTCAACACCGAAATTGCGAACGTCCAGCGATTGCTCCTACACTAAAGGTGCCAGCCGTGAAAGCTCTTGCTGCTCCTCATCTCCCACTGGTAACCTCTCAAACGAACCACAAACACTTGGCCTCTGAACTTGTTTAGCCTACTAAAACTTCCAACGTACACAGCCTCTCCTGCTCAATGTGGTCAAAATTTAACACCGAAATTGCGAACGACCAGCGATTGCTCCTACACTAAAGGTGCCAGCCCTGAAAGCTCTTCCTGGTCCTCATCTCCCACTGGTAACCTCTCAAACGAACCACAAACACTTGGGCTCTGAACTTGTTTAGCCTACTACAACTTCCAACGTACACAGCCTCTCCTGCTCAATCTGGCCAGAGCTCAACACCGAAATTGTGAACGTCCAGCGATTGCTCCTACACTAATGGTGCCAGCCCTGAAAGCTCTTGCTGGTCCTCATCTCCCACTGGTAACCTCTCAAACGAACCACAAACACTTGGCCTCTGAACTTGTTTAGGCTACTAAAACTTCCAACGTACACAGCCTCTCCTGCTCAATCTGGCCAGAGCTCAACACCGAAATTGCGAACGTCCAGCGATTGCTCCTACACTAAAGGTGCCAGCCCTGAAAGCTCTTGCTGGTCCTCATCTCCCACTGGTAACCTCTCAAACGAACCACAAACACTTGGCCTCTAAAGTTGTTTAGACACTGAAATGTCTAGACGTATCATCGCTCCCTTTCGATAATTCACGTCAGAGCTCAACACCGAAATTGCGAACGTCCAGCGATTGCTCCTACACTAAAGGTGCCAGCCCTGAAAGCTCTTGCTGGTCCTCATCTCCCACTGGTAACCTCTCAAACGAACCACAAACACTTGGCCTCTGAACTTGTTTAGCCTACTAAAACTTCCAACGTACACAGCCTCTCCTGCTCAATCTGGCCAGAGCTCAACACCGAAATTGCGAACGTCCAGCGATTGCTCCTACACTAAAGGTGCCAGCCCTGAAAGCTCTTGCTGGTCCTCATCTCCCACTGGTAACCTCTCAAACGAACCACAAACACTTGGGCTCTGAACTTGTTTAGCCTACTAAAACTTCCAACGTACACAGCCTCTCCTGCTCAATGTGGTCAAAATTTAACACCGAAATTGCGAACGTCCAGCGATTGCTCCTACACTAAAGGTGCCAGCCCTGAAAGCTCTTGCTGGTCCTCATCTCCCACTGGTAACCTCTCAAACGAACCACAAAGACTTGGGCTCTGAACTTGTTTAGCCTACTAAAACTTCCAACGTACACAGCCTCTCCTGCTCAATCTGGCCAGAGCTCAACACCGAAATTGCGAACGTCCAGGGATTGCTCCTACACTAAAGGTGCCAGCCCTGAAAGCTCTTGCTGCTCCTCATCTCCCACTGGTAACCTCTCAAACGAACCACAAACACTTGGGCTCTGAACTTGTTTAGCCTACTAAAACTTCCAACGTACACAGCCTCTCCTGCTCAATCTGGCTAAAATTCAACACCGAAATTGCGAACATCCAGCGATGGCTCCTACACTAAAGTTGCCAGCCCTGAAAGCTCTTGCTGGTCCTCATCTCCCACTGGTAACCTCTCAAACGAACCACAAACACTTGGGCTCTGAACTTGTTTAGCCTACTAAAACTTCCAACGTACACAGCCTCTCCTGCTCAATCTGGCCAGAGCTCAACACCGAAATTGCGAACGTCCAGCGATTGCTCCTACACTAAAGGTGCCAGCCCTGAAAGCTCTTGCTGGTCCGCATCTCCCACTGGTAACCTCTCAAACGAACCACAAACACTTGGCCTCTGAACTTGTTTAGACACTCAAAGGTCCAGACGTATCATCGCTTCCTTTCGCTAATTCACGTCAGAGCTCAACGCCGAAATTGCGAACGTCCAGCGATTGCTCCTACACTAATGGTGCCAGCCCTGAAAGCTCTTGCTGGTCCTCATCTCCCACTGGTAACCTCTCAAACGAACCACAAAGACTTGGGCTCTGAACTTGTTTAGCCTACTAAAACTTCCAACGTACACAGCCTCTCCTGCTCAATGTGGTAAAAATTTAACACCGAAATTGCGAACGTCCAGCCATTGCTCCTACACTAAAGGTGCCAGCCCTGAAAGCTCTTGCTGGTCCTCATCTCCCACTGGTAACCTCTCAAACGAACCACAAACACTTGGCCTATGAACTTGTTTAGACACTGAAATGTCCAGACGTATCATCGCTTCCTTTCGCTAATTCACGTCAGAGCTCAACGCCGAAATTGCGAACGTCCAGCGATTGCTCCTACACTAAAGGTGCCAGCCCTGAAAGCTCTTGCTGGTCCTCATCTCCAACTGGTAACCTCTCAAACGAACCACAAATGCTTGGCCTCTGAACTTGTTTAGCCTACTAAAACTTCCAACGTACACAGCCTCTCCTGCTCTATATGGTCAAAATTCAACACCGAAATTGCGAACGTCCAGCGATTGCTCCTACACTAAAGTTGCCAGCCCTGAAAGCTCTTGCTGGTCCTCATCTCCCACTGGTAACCTCTCAAACGAACCACAAACACTTGGGCTCTGAACTTGTTTAGGCTACTAAAACTTCCAACGTACACAGCCTCTCCTGCTCAATCTGGCCAGAGCTCAACACCGAAATTGCGAACGTCCAGCGATTGCTCCTACACTAAAGGTGCCAGCCCTGAAAGCTCTTGCTGGTCCGCATCTCCCACTGGTAACCTCTCAAACGAACCACAAACACTTGGCCTCTGAACTTGTTTAGACACTCAAAGGTCCAGACGTATCATCGCTTCCTTTCGCTAATTCACGTCAGAGCTCAACGCCGAAATTGCGAACGTCCAGCGATTGCTCCTACACTAAAGGTGCCAGCCCTGAAAGCTCTTGCTGGTCCGCATCTCCCACTGGTAACCTCTCAAACGAACCACAAACACTTGGCCTCTGAACTTGTTTAGCCTACTACAACTTCCAACGTACACAGCCTCTCCTGCTCTATATGGTCAAAATTCAACACCGAAATTGCGAACGTCCAGCGATTGCTCCTACACTAAAGGTGCCAGCCCTGAAAGCTCTTGCTGGTCCTCATCTCCCACTGGTAACCTCTCAAACGAACCACAAACACTTGGCCTCTGAACTTGTTTAGCCTACTAAAACTTCCAACGTACACAGCCTCTCCTGCTCAATGTGGTCAAAATTTAACACCGAAATTGCGAACGACCAGCGATTGCTCCTACACTAAAGGTGCCAGCCCTGAAAGCTCTTCCTGGTCCTCATCTCCCACTGGTAACCTCTCAAACGAACCACAAACACTTGGGCTCTGAACTTGTTTAGCCTACTACAACTTCCAACGTACACAGCCTCTCCTGCTCAATCTGGCCAGAGCTCAACACCGAAATTGTGAACGTCCAGCGATTGCTCCTACACTAATGGTGCCAGCCCTGAAAGCTCTTGCTGGTCCTCATCTCCCACTGGTAACCTCTCAAACGAACCACAAACACTTGGCCTCTGAACTTGTTTAGGCTACTAAAACTTCCAACGTACACAGCCTCTCCTGCTCAATCTGGCCAGAGCTCAACACCGAAATTGCGAACGTCCAGCGATTGCTCCTACACTAAAGGTGCCAGCCCTGAAAGCTCTTGCTGGTCCTCATCTCCCACTGGTAACCTCTCAAACGAACCACAAACACTTGGCCTCTGAACTTGTTTAGCCTACTAAAACTTCCAACGTACACAGCCTCTCCTGCTCAATCTGGCCAGAGCTCAACACCGAAATTGCGAACGTCCAGCGATTGCTCCTACACTAAAGGTGCCAGCCCTGAAAGCTCTTGCTGGTCCTCATCTCCCACTGGTAACCTCTCAAACGAACCACAAACACTTGGGCTCTGAACTTGTTTAGCCTACTAAAACTTCCAACGTACACAGCCTCTCCTGCTCAATGTGGTCAAAATTTAACACCGAAATTGCGAACGTCCAGCGATTGCTCCTACACTAAAGGTGCCAGCCCTGAAAGCTCTTGCTGGTCCTCATCTCCCACTGGTAACCTCTCAAACGAACCACAAAGACTTGGGCTCTGAACTTGTTTAGCCTACTAAAACTTCCAACGTACACAGCCTCTCCTGCTCAATCTGGCCAGAGCTCAACACCGAAATTGCGAACGTCCAGGGATTGCTCCTACACTAAAGGTGCCAGCCCTGAAAGCTCTTGCTGGTCCTCATCTCCCACTGGTAACCTCTCAAACGAACCACAAACACTTGGCCTCTGAACTTGTTTAGCCTACTAAAACTTCCAACGTACACAGCCTCTCCTGCTCAATCTGGCTAAAATTCAACACCGAAATTGCGAACATCCAGCGATGGCTCCTACACTAAAGTTGCCAGCCCTGAAAGCTCTTGCTGGTCCTCATCTCCCACTGGTAACCTCTCAAACGAACCACAAACACTTGGGCTCTGAACTTGTTTAGCCTACTAAAACTTCCAACGTACACAGCCTCTCCTGCTCAATCTGGCCAGAGCTCAACACCGACATTGCGAACGTCCAGCGATTGCTCCTACACTAAAGGTGCCAGCCCTGAAAGCTCTTGCTGGTCCGCATCTCCCACTGGTAACCTCTCAAACGAACCACAAACACTTGGCCTCTGAACTTGTTTAGACACTCAAAGGTCCAGACGTATCATCGCTTCCTTTCGCTAATTCACGTCAGAGCTCAACGCCGAAATTGCGAACGTCCAGCGATTGCTCCTACACTAATGGTGCCAGCCCTGAAAGCTCTTGCTGGTCCTCATCTCCCACTGGTAACCTCTCAAACGAACCACAAAGACTTGGGCTCTGAACTTGTTTAGCCTACTAAAACTTCCAACGTACACAGCCTCTCCTGCTCAATGTGGTAAAAATTTAACACCGAAATTGCGAACGTCCAGCGATTGCTCCTACACTAAAGGTGCCAGCCCTGAAAGCTCTTGCTGGTCCTCATCTCCCACTGGTAACCTCTCAAACGAACCACAAACACTTGGCCTCTGAACTTGTTTAGACACTGAAATGTCCAGACGTATCATCGCTTCCTTTCGCTAATTCACGTCAGAGCTCAACGCCGAAATTGCGAACGTCCAGCGATTGCTCCTACACTAAAGGTGCCAGCCCTGAAAGCTCTTGCTGGTCCTCATCTCCCACTGGTAACCTCTCAAACGAACCACAAATGCTTGGCCTCTGAACTTGTTTAGCCTACTAAAACTTCCAACGTACACAGCCTCTCCTGCTCTATATGGTCAAAATTCAACACCGAAATTGCGAACGTCCAGCGATTGCTCCTACACTAAAGTTGCCAGCCCTGAAAGCTCTTGCTGGTCCTCATCTCCCACTGGTAACCTCTCAAACGAACCACAAACACTTGGGCTCTGAACTTGTTTAGGCTACTAAAACTTCCAACGTACACAGCCTCTCCTGCTCAATCTGGCCAGAGCTCAACACCGAAATTGCGAACGTCCAGCGATTGCTCCTACACTAAAGGTGCCAGCCCTGAAAGCTCTTGCTGGTCCTCATCTCCCACTGGTAACCTCTCAAACGAACCACAAAGACTTGGGCTCTGAACTTGTTTAGCCTACTAAAACTTCCAACGTACACAGCCTCTCCTGCTCAATCTGGCCAAAATTCAACACCGAAATTGCGAACGTCCAGCGATTGCTCCTACACTAAAGGTGCCAGCCCTGAAAGCTCTTGCTGGTCCTCATCTCCCACTGGTAACCTCTCAAACGAACCACAAAGACTTGGGCTCTGAACTTGTTTAGGCTACTACAACTTCCAACGTACACAGCCTCTCCTGCTCAATCTGGCCAGAGCTCAACACCGAAATTGCGAACGTCCAGCGATTGCTCCTACACTAAAGGTGCCAGCCCTGAAAGCTCTTGCTGGTCCTCATCTCCCACTGGTAACCTCTTAAACGAACCACAAACACTTGGCCTCTGAACTTGTTTAGCCTACTAAAACTTCCAACGTACACAGCCTCTCCTGCTCAATCTGGCCAGAGCTCAACACCGAAATTGCGAACGTCCAGCGATTGCTCCTACACTAAAGGTGCCAGCCCTGAAAGCTCTTGCTGGTCCTCATCTCCCACTGGTAACCTCTCAAACGAACCACAAACACTTGGGCTCTGAACTTGTTTAGCCTACTAAAACTTCCAACGTACACAGCCTCTCCTGCTCAATCTGGCCAGAGCTCAACACCGAAATTGCGAACGTCCAGGGATTGCTCCTACACTAAAGGTGCCAGCCCTGAAAGCTCTTGCTGGTCCTCATCTCCCACTGGTAACCTCTCAAACGAACCACAAATGCTTGGCCTCTGAACTTGTTTAGCCTACTAAAACTTCCAACGTACACAGCCTCTCCTGCTCTATATGGTCAAAATTCAACACCGAAATTGCGAACGTCCAGCGATTGCTCCTACACTAAAGTTGCCAGCCCTGAAAGCTCTTGCTGGTCCTCATCTCCCACTGGTAACCTCTCAAACGAACCACAAACACTTGGGCTCTGAACTTGTTTAGGCTACTAAAACTTCCAACGTACACAGCCTCTCCTGCTCAATCTGGCCAGAGCTCAACACCGAAATTGCGAACGTCCAGCGATTGCTCCTACACTAAAGGTGCCAGCCCTGAAAGCTCTTGCTGGTCCTCATCTCCCACTGGTAACCTCTCAAACGAACCACAAAGACTTGGGCTCTGAACTTGTTTAGCCTACTAAAACTTCCAACGTACACAGCCTCTCCTGCTCAATCTGGCCAAAATTCAACACCGAAATTGCGAACGTCCAGCGATTGCTCCTACACTAAAGGTGCCAGCCCTGAAAGCTCTTGCTGGTCCGCATCTCCCACTGGTAACCTCTCAAACGAACCACAAACACTTGGGCTCTGAACTTGTTTAGGCTACTACAACTTCCAACGTACACAGCCTCTCCTGCTCAATCTGGCCAGAGCTCAACACCGAAATTGCGAACGTCCAGCGATTGCTCCTACACTAAAGGTGCCAGCCCTGAAAGCTCTTGCTGGTCCTCATCTCCCACTGGTAACCTCTTAAACGAACCACAAACACTTGGCCTCTGAACTTGTTTAGCCTACTAAAACTTCCAACGTACACAGCCTCTCCTGCTCAATCTGGCCAGAGCTCAACACCGAAATTGCGAACGTCCAGCGATTGCTCCTACACTAAAGGTGCCAGCCCTGAAAGCTCTTGCTGGTCCTCATCTCCCACTGGTAACCTCTCAAACGAACCACAAACACTTGGGCTCTGAACTTGTTTAGCCTACTAAAACTTCCAACGTACACAGCCTCTCCTGCTCAATCTGGCCAGAGCTCAACACCGAAATTGCGAACGTCCAGGGATTGCTCCTACACTAAAGGTGCCAGCCCTGAAAGCTCTTGCTGGTCCGCATCTCCCACTGGTAACCTCTCAAACGAACCACAAACACTTGGCCTCTGAACTTGTTTAGGCTACTACAACTTCCAACGTACACAGTCTCTCCTGCTCAATCTGGCCAGAGCTCAACACCGAAATTGCGAACGTCCAGCGATTGCTCCTACACTAAAGGTGCCAGCCCTGAAAGCTCTTGCTGGTCCTCATCTCCCACTGGTAACCTCTCAAACGAACCACAAACACTTGGCCTCTGAACTTGTTTAGACACTCAAAGGTCCAGACGTATCATCGCTTCCTTTCGCTAATTCACGTCAGAGCTCAACAGGGAAATTGTAAACGTCCAGCGATTGCTCCTACACTAATGGTGCCAGGCCTGAAAGCTCTTGCTGGTCCTCATCTCCCACTGGTAACCTCTCAAACGAACCACAAACACTTGGGCTCTGAACTTGTTTAGGCTACTAAAACTTCCAACGTACACAGCCTCTCCTGCTCAATCTGGCCAGAGCTCAACACCGAAATTGCGAACGTCCAGCGATTGCTCCTACACTAAAGGTGCCAGCCCTGAAAGCTCTTGCTGGTCCTCATCTCCCACTGGTAACCTCTCAAACGAACCACAAACACTTGGGCTCTGAACTTGTTTAGCCTACTAAAACTTCCAACGTACACAGCCTCTCCTGCTCAATCTGGCCAGAGCTCAACACCGAAATTGCGAACGTCCAGCGATTGCTCCTACACTAAAGGTGCCAGCCCTGAAAGCTCTTGCTGGTCCTCATCTCCCACTGGTAACCTCTCAAACGAACCACAAACACTTGGGCTCTGAACTTGTTTAGGCTACTAAAACTTCCAACGTACACAGCCTCTCCTGCTCAATCTGGCCAGAGCTCAACACCGAAATTGCGAACGTCCAGCGATTGCTCCTACACTAAAGGTGCCAGCCCTGAAAGCTCTTGCTGGTCCGCATCTCCCACTGGTAACCTCTCAAACGAACCACAAACACTTGGGCTCTGAAGTTGTTTAGACACTCAAAGGTCCAGATGTATCATCGCTTCCTTTCGCTAATTCACGTCAGAGCTCAACACCGAAATTGCGAACGTCCAGCGATTCCTCCTACACTAAAGGTGCCAGCCCTGAAAGCTCTTCCTGGTCCTCATCTCCCACTGGTAACCTCTCAAACGAACCACAAACACTTGGCCTCTGAACTTGTTTAGCCTACTAAAACTTCCAACGTACACAGCCTCTCCTGCTCAATCTGGCCAGAGCTCAACACCGAAATTGCGAACGTCCAGCGATTGCTCCTACACTAAAGGTGCCAGCCCTGAAAGCTCTTGCTGGTCCGCATCTCCCACTGGTAACCTCTCAAACGAACCACAAACACTTGGCCTCTGAACTTGTTTAGACACTGAAATGTCCAGACGTATCATCGCTTCCTTTCGCTAATTCACGTCAGAGCTCAACGCCGAAATTGCGAACGTCCAGCGATTGCTCCTACACTAAAGGTGCCAGCCCTGAAAGCTCTTGCTGGTCCGCATCTCCCACTGGTAACCTCTCAAACGAACCACAAACACTTGGCCTCTGAACTTGTTTAGCCTACTAAAACTTCCAACGTACACAGCCTCTCCTGCTCTATGTGGTCAAAATTTAACACCGAAATTGCGAACGTCCAGCGATTGCTCCTACACTAAAGGTGCCAGCCCTGAAAGCTCTTCCTGGTCCTCATCTCCCACTGGTAACCTCTGAAACGAACCACAAACACTTGGGCTCTGAACTTGTTTAGCCTACTACAACTTCCAACGTACACAGCCTCTCCTGCTCAATCTGGCCAGAGCTCAACACCGAAATTGTGAACGTCCAGCGATTGCTCCTACACTAATGGTGCCAGCCCTGAAAGCTCTTGCTGGTCCTCATCTCCCACTGGTAACCTCTCAAACGAACCACAAACACTTGGGCTCTGAACTTGTTTAGGCTACTAAAACTTCCAACGTACACAGCCTCTCCTGCTCAATCTGGCCAGAGCTCAACACCGAAATTGCGAACGTCCAGCGATTGCTCCTACACTAAAGGTGCCAGCCCTGAAAGCTCTTGCTGGTCCTCATCTCCCACTGGTAACCTCTCAAACGAACCACAAACACTTGGGCTCTGAACTTGTTTAGCCTACTAAAACTTCCAACGTACACAGCCTCTCCTGCTCAATCTGGCCAGAGCTCAACACCGAAATTGCGAACGTCCAGCGATTGCTCCTACACTAAAGGTGCCAGCCCTGAAAGCTCTTGCTGGTCCTCATCTCCCACTGGTAACCTCTCAAACGAACCACAAACACTTGGGCTCTGAACTTGTTTAGGCTACTAAAACTTCCAACGTACACAGCCTCTCCTGCTCAATCTGGCCAGAGCTCAACACCGAAATTGCGAACGTCCAGCGATTGCTCCTACACTAAAGGTGCCAGCCCTGAAAGCTCTTGCTGGTCCTCATCTCCCACTGGTAACCTCTCAAACGAACCACAAACACTTGGGCTCTGAACTTGTTTAGGCTACTAAAACTTCCAACGTACACAGCCTCTCCTGCTCAATCTGGCCAGAGCTCAACACCGAAATTGCGAACGTCCAGCGATTGCTCCTACACTAAAGGTGCCAGCCCTGAAAGCTCTTGCTGGTCCGCATCTCCCACTGGTAACCTCTCAAACGAACCACAAACACTTTAGCTCTGAACTTGTTTATGCACTCAAAGGTCCAGCCGTATCATCGCTTCCTTTCGCTAATTCACGTCAGAGCTCAACGCCGAAATTGCGAACGTCCAGCGATTGCTCCTACACTAAAGGTGCCAGCCCTGAAAGCTCTTCCTGGTCCTCATCTCCCACTGGTAACCTCTCAAAGGAACCACAAATGCTTGGCCTCTGAACTTGTTTAGCCTACTAAAACTTCCAACGTACACAGCCTCTCCTGCTCTATATGGTCAAAATTCAACACCGAAATTGCGAACGTCCAGCGATTGCTCCTACACTAAAGGTGCCAGCCCTGAAAGCTCTTGCTGGTCCTCATCTCCCACTGGTAACCTCTCAAACGAACCACAAACACTTGGGCTCTGAACTTGTTTAGGCTACTACAACTTCCAACGTACACAGCCTCTCCTGCTCAATCTGGCCAGAGCTCAACACCGAAATTGCGAACGTCCAGCGATTGCTCCTACACTAAAGGTGCCAGCCCTGAAAGCTCTTCCTGGTCCTCATCTCCCACTGGTAACCTCTCAAACGAACCACAAACACTTGGCCTCTAAAGTTGTTTAGACACTGAAATGTCTAGACGTATCATCGCTCCCTTTCGATAATTCACGTCAGAGCTCAACGCCGAAATTGCGAACGTCCAGCGATTGCTCCTACACTAAAGGTGCCAGCCCTGAAAGCTCTTGCTGGTCCGCATCTCCCACTGGTAACCTCTCATACGAACCACAAACACTTGGCCTCTGAACTTGTTTAGGCTACTAAAACTTCCAACGTACACAGCCTCTCCTGCTCAATCTGGCCAGAGCTCAACACCGAAATTGCGAACGTCCAGCGATTGCTCCTACACTAAAGGTGCCAGCCCTGAAAGCTCTTGCTGGTCCTCATCTCCCACTGGTAACCTCTCAAACGAACCACAAACACTTGGGCTCTGAACTTGTTTAGCCTACTAAAACTTCCAACGTACACAGCCTCTCCTGCTCAATGTGGTCAAAATTTAACACCGAAATTGCGAACGTCCAGCGATTGCTCCTACACTAAAGGTGCCAGCCCTGAAAGCTCTTCCTGGTCCTCATCTCCCACTGGTAACCTCTCAAACGAACCACAAACACTTGGGCTCTGAACTTGTTTAGGCTACTACAACTTCCAACGTACACAGCCTCTCCTGCTCAATCTGGCCAGAGCTCAACACCGAAATTGCGAACGTCCAGCGATTGCTCCTACACTAAAGGTGCCAGCCCTGAAAGCTCTTGCTGGTCCTCATCTCCCACTGGTAACCTCTCAAACGAACCACAAACACTTGGGCTCTGAACTTGTTTAGGCTACTAAAACTTCCAACGTACACAGCCTCTCCTGCTCAATCTGGCCAGAGCTCAACACCCGAAATTGCGAACGTCCAGCGATTGCTCCTACACTAAAGGTGCCAGCCCTGAAAGCTCTTCCTGGTCCTCATCTCCCACTGGTAACCTCTCAAACGAACCACAAACACTTGGCCTCTAAAGTTGTTTAGACACTGAAATGTCTAGACGTATCATCGCTCCCTTTCGATAATTCACGTCAGAGCTCAACGCCGAAATTGCGAACGTCCAGCGATTGCTCCTACACTAAAGGTGCCAGCCCTGAAAGCTCTTGCTGGTCCGCATCTCCCACTGGTAACCTCTCATACGAACCACAAACACTTGGCCTCTGAACTTGTTTAGCCTACTAAAACTTCCAACGTACACAGCCTCTCCTGCTCAATCTGGCCAGAGCTCAACACCGAAATTGCGAACGTCCAGCGATTGCTCCTACACTAAAGGTGCCAGCCCTGAAAGCTCTTGCTGGTCCTCATCTCCCACTGGTAACCTCTCAAACGAACCACAAACACTTGGCCTCTGAACTTGTTTAAGCTACTAAAACTTCCAACGTACACAGCCTCTCCTGCTCAATCTGGCCAGAGCTCAACACCGAAATTGTGAACGTCCAGCGATTGCTCCTACACTAAAGGTGCCAGCCCTGAAAGCTCTTGCTGGTCCGCATCTCCCACTGGTAACCTCTCAAACGAACCACAAATGCTTGGCCTCTGAACTTGTTTAGCCTACTAAAACTTCAACGTACACAGGCCTCATCCTGCTCTATATGGTCAAAATTCAACACCGAAATTGCGAACGTCCAGCGATTGCTCCTACACTAAAGGTGCCAGCCCTGAAAGCTCTTGCTGGTCCTCATCTCCCACTGGTAACCTCTCAAACGAACCACAAACACTTGGGCTCTGAACTTGTTTAGCCTACTAAAACTTCCAACGTACACAGCCTCTCCTGCTCAATCTGGCCAGAGCTCAACACCGAAATTGCGAACGTCCAGCGATTGCTCCTACACTAAAGGTGCCAGCCCTGAAAGCTCTTGCTGGTCCTCATCTCCCACTGGTAACCTCTCAAACGAACCACAAACACTTGGGCTCTGAACTTGTTTAGGCTACTAAAACTTCCAACGTACACAGCCTCTCCTGCTCAATCTGGCCAGAGCTCAACACCGAAATTGCGAACGTCCAGCGATTGCTCCTACACTAAAGGTGCCAGCCCTGAAAGCTCTTCCTGGTCCTCATCTCCCACTGGTAACCTCTCAAACGAACCACAAACACTTGGCCTCTAAAGTTGTTTAGACACTGAAATGTCTAGACGTATCATCGCTCCCTTTCGATAATTCACGTCAGAGCTCAACGCCGAAATTGCGAACGTCCAGCGATTGCTCCTACACTAAAGGTGCCAGCCGTGAAAGCTCTTGCTGGTCCTCTTCTCCCACTGGTAACCTCTCAAACGAACCACAAACACTTGGCCTCTGAACTTGTTTAAGCTACTAAAACTTCCAACGTACACAGCCTCTCCTGCTCAATCTGGCCAGAGCTCAACAACGAAATTGCGAACGTCCAGCGATTGCTCCTACACTAAAGGTGCCAGCCCTGAAAGCTCTTGCTGGTCCGCATCTCCCACTGGGAACCTCTCAAACGAACCACAAACACTTGGGCTCTGAACTTGTTTAGCCTACTAAAACTTCCAACGTACACAGCCTCTCCTGCTCAATCTGGCCAAAATTCAACACCGAAATTGCGAACGTCCAGCGATTGCTCCTACACTAAAGTTGCCAGCCCTGAAAGCTCTTGCTGGTCCTCATCTCCCACTGGTAACCTCTCAAACGAACCACAAACACTTGGGCTCTGAACTTGTTTAGGCTACTAAAACTTCCAACGTACACAGCCTCTCCTGCTCAATCTGGCCAGAGCTCAACACCGAAATTGCGAACGTCCAGCCATTGCTCCTACACTAAAGGTGCCAGCCCTGAAAGCTCTTGCTGGTCCTCATCTCCCACTGGTAACCTCTCAAACGAACCACAAACACTTGGGCTCTGAAGTTGTTTAGACACTCAAAGGTCCAGACGTATCATCGCTTCCTTTCGCTAATTCACGTCAGAGCTCAACGCCGAAATTGCGAACGTCCAGCGATTGCTCCTACACTAAAGGTGCCAGCCCTGAAAGCTCTTGCTGGTCCTCATCTCCCACTGGTAACCTCTCAAACGAACCACAAATGCTTGGCCTCTGAACTTGTTTAGGCTACTAAAACTTCCAACGTACACAGCCTCTCCTGCTCAATCTGGCCAGAGCTCAACACCGAAATTGCGAACGTCCAGCGATTGCTCCTACACTAAAGGTGCCAGCCCTGAAAGCTCTTGCTGGTCCTCATCTCCCACTGGTAACCTCTCAAACGAACCACAAACACTTGGGCTCTGAACTTGTTTAGCCTACTAAAACTTCCAACGTACACAGCCTCTCCTGCTCAATCTGGCCAGAGCTCAACACCGAAATTGCGAACGTCCAGCGATTGCTCCTACACTAAAGGTGCCAGCCCTGAAAGCTCTTGCTGGTCCGCATCTCCCACTGGTAACCTCTCAAACGAACCACAAACACTTGGGCTCTGAAGTTGTTTAGACACTCAAAGGTCCAGATGTATCATCGCTTCCTTTCGCTAATTCACGTCAGAGCTCAACACCGAAATTGCGAACGTCCAGCCATTCCTCCTACACTAAAGGTGCCAGCCCTGAAAGCTCTTGCTGGTCCTCATCTCCCACTGGTAACCTACGAACCACAAACACTTGGGCTCTGAACTTGTTTAGCCTACTAAAACTTCCAACGTACACAGCCTCTCCTGCTGAATCTGGCCAGAGCTCAACACCGAAATTGCGAACGTCCAGCGATTGCTCCTACACTAAAGGTGCCAGCCCTGAAAGCTCTTGCTGGTCCTCATCTCCCACTGGTAACCTCTCAAACGAACCACAAACACTTGGGCTCTGAACTTGTTTAGGCTACTAAAACTTCCAACGTACACAGCCTCTCCTGCTCAATCTGGCCAGAGCTCAACACCGAAATTGCGAACGTCCAGCGATTGCTCCTACACTAAAGGTGCCAGCCCTGAAAGCTCTTGCTGGTCCTCATCTCCCACTGGTAACCTCTCAAACGAACCACAAACACTTGGGCTCTGACTTGTTTAGCCTACTAAAACTTCCAACGTACACAGCCTCTCCTGCTCAATCTGGCCAGAGCTCAACACCGAAATTGCGAACGTCCAGCGATTGCTCCTACACTAAAGGTGCCAGCCCTGAAAGCTCTTGCTGGTCCACATCTCCCACTGGTAACCTCTCAAACGAACCACAAACACTTGGCCTCTGAACTTGTTTAGACACTCAAAGGTCCAGACGTATCATCGCTTCCTTTTGCTAATTCACGTCAGAGCTCACGCCGAAATTGCGAACGTCCAGCGATTGCTCCTACACTAAAGGTGCCAGCCCTGAAAGCTCTTGCTGGTCCGCATCTCCCACTGGTAACCTCTCAAACGAACCACAAATGCTTGGCCTCTGAACTTGTTTAGCCTACTAAAACTTCCAACGTACACAGCCTCTCCTGCTCTATATGGTCAAATTCAACACCGAAATTGCGAACGTCCAGCGATGCTCCTACACTAAAGGTGCCAGCCCTGAAAGCTCTTGCTGGTCCTCATCTCCCACTGGTAACCTCTCAAACGAACCACAAACACTTGGCCTCTGAACTTGTTTAGGCTACTAAAACTTCCAACGTACACAGCCTCTCCTGCTCAATCTGGCCAGAGCTCAACACCGAAATTGCGAACGTCCAGCGATTGCTCCTACACTAAAGGTGCCAGCCCTGAAAGCTCTTGCTGGTCCTCATCTCCCACTGGTAACCTCTCAAACGAACCACAAACACTTGGCCTCTGAACTTGTTTAGCCTACTAAAACTTCCAACGTACACAGCCTCTCCTGCTCAATGTGGTCAAAATTTAACACCGAAATTGCGAACGTCCAGCGATTGCTCCTACACTAAAGGTGCCAGCCCTGAAAGCTCTTGCTGGTCCTCATCTCCCACTGGTAACCTCTCAAACGAACCACAAACACTTGGCCTCTGAACTTGTTTAGGCTACTAAAACTTCCAACGTACACAGCCTCTCCTGCTCAATCTGGCCAGAGCTCAACACCGAAATTGCGAACGTCCAGCGATTGCTCCTACACTAAAGGTGCCAGCCCTGAAAGCTCTTGCTGGTCCTCATCTCCCACTGGTAACCTCTCAAACGAACCACAAACACTTGGCCTCTGAACTTGTTTAGACACTCAAAGGTCCAGACGTATCATCGCTTCCTTTCGCTAATTCACGTCAGAGCTCAACACCGAAATTGCGAAAGTCTAGCGATTCCTCCTACACTAAAGGTGCCAGCCCTGAAAGCTCTTGCTGGTCCTCATCTCCCACTGGTAACCTCTCAAACGAACCACAAACACTTGGCCTCTGAACTTGTTTAGACACTGAAATGTCCAGACGTATCATCGCTTCCTTTCGCTAATTCACGTCAGAGCTCAACACCGAAATTGCGAACGTCCAGCGATTGCTCCTACACTAAAGGTGCCAGCCCTGAAAGCTCTTCCTGGTCCTCATCTCCCACTGGTAACCTCTCAAACGAACCACAAACACTTGGGCTCTGAACTTGTTTAGCCTACTACAACTTCCAACGTACACAGCCTCTCCTGCTCAATCTGGCCAGAGCTCAACACCGAAATTGCGAACGTCCAGAGATTGCTCCTACACTAAAGGTGCCAGCCCTGAAAGCTCTTGCTGGTCCTCATCTCCCACTGGTAACCTCTCAAACGAACCACAAACACTTGGCCTCTAAAGTAGTTTAGACACTGAAATGTCTAGACGTATCATCGCTCCCTTTCGATAATTCACGTCAGAGCTCAACACCGAAATTGCGAACGTCCAGCGATTGCTCCTACACTAAAGGTGCCAGCCCTGAAAGCTCTTGCTGGTCCTCATCTCCCACTGGTAACCTCTCAAACGAACCACAAACACTTGGGCTCTGAACTTGTTTAGCCTACTAAAACTTCCAACGTACACAGCCTCTCCTGCTCAATCTGGCCAGAGCTCAACACCGAAATTGCGAACGTCCAGCGATTCCTCCTACACTAAAGGTGCCAGCCCTGAAAGCTCTTGCTGGTCCTCATCTCCCACTGGTAACCTCTCAAACGAACCACAAACACTTGGCCTCTGAACTTGTTTAAGCTACTAAAACTTCCAACGTACACAGCCTCTCCTGCTCAATCTGGCCAGAGCTCAACACCAAAATTGCGAACGTCCAGGGATTGCTCCTACACTAAAGGTGCCAGCCCTGAAAGCTCTTGCTGGTCCTCATCTCCCACTGGTAACCTCTCAAAGGAACCACAAATGCTTGGCCTCTGAACTTGTTTAGCCTACTAAAACTTCCAACGTACACAGCCTCTCCTGCTCTATATGGTCAAAATTCAACACCGAAATTGCGAACGTCAAGCGATTGCTCCTACACTAAAGGTGCCAGCCCTGAAAGCTCTTGCTGGTCCTCATCTCCCACTGGTAACCTCTCAAACGAACCACAAACACTTGGGCTCTGAACTTGTTTAGCCTACTAAAACTTCCAACGTACACAGCCTCTCCTGCTCAATCTGGCCAAAATTCAACACCGAAATTGCGAACATCCAGCGATTGCTCCTACACTAAAGTTGCCAGCCCTGAAAGCTCTTGCTGGTCCTCATCTCCCACTGGTAACCTCTCAAACGAACCACAAAGACTTGGGCTCTGAACTTGTTTAGCCTACTAAAACTTCCAACGTACACAGCCTCTCCTGCTCAATCTGGCCAGAGCTCAACACCGAAATTGCGAACGTGCAGCGATTGCTCCTACACTAATGGTGCCAGCCCTGAAAGCTCTTGCTGCTCCTCATCTCCCACTGGTAACCTCTCAAACGAACCACAAACACTTGGGCTCTGAACTTGTTTAGCCTACTAAAACTTCCAACGTACACAGCCTCTCCTGCTCAATCTGGCCAGAGCTCAACACCGAAATTGCGAACGTCCAGCGATTGCTCCTACACTAAAGGTGCCAGCCCTGAAAGCTCTTGCTGGTCCTCATCTCCCACTGGTAACCTTTCAAACGAACCACAAACACTTGGCCTCTGAACTTGTTTAGACACTCAAAGGTCCAGATGTATCATCGCTTCCTTTCGCTAATTCACGTGAGAGCTCAACACCGAAATTGCGAACGTCCAGCGATTGCTCCTATACTAAAGGTGGCAGCCCTGAAAGCTCTTGCTGGTCCTCATCTCCCACTGGTAACCTCTCAAACGAACCACAAACACTTGGGCTCTGAACTTGTTTAGCCTACTAAAACTTCCAACGTACACAGCCTCTCCTGCTCAATCTGGCCAGAGCTCAACACCGAAATTGCGAACGTCCAGCGATTCCTCCTACACTAAAGGTGCCAGCCCTGAAAGCTCTTGCTGGTCCTCATCTCCCACTGGTAACCTCTCAAACGAACCACAAACACTTGGGCTCTGAACTTGTTTAGCCTACTACAACTTCCAACGTACACAGCCTCTCCTGCTCAATCTGGCCAGAGCTCAACACCGAAATTACGAACGTCCAGCGATTGCTCCTACATTAAAGGTGCCAGCCCTGAAAGCTCTTGCTGGTCCTCATCTCCCACTGGTAACCTCTTAAACGAACCACAAACACTTGGCCTCTGAACTTGTTTAGCCTACTAAAACTTCCAACGTACACAGCCTCTCCTGCTCAATCTGGCCAGAGCTCAACACCGAAATTGCGAACGTCCAGCGATTGCTCCTACACTAAAGGTGCCAGCCCTGAAAGCTCTTGCTGGTCCTCATCTCCCACTGGTAACCTGTCAAATGAACCACAAAGACTTGGCCTCTGAACTTGTTTAGTCACTCAAAGGTCCAGACGTATCATCGCTTCCTTTCGCTAATTCACGTCAGAGCTCAACACCGAAATTGTAAACGTCCAGCGATTGCTCCTACACTAAAGGTGCCAGCCCTGAAAGCTCTTGCTGGTCCGCATCTCCCACTGGTAACCTCTCAAACGAACCACAAACACTTGGCCTCTGAACTTGTTTAGCCTACTAAAACTTCCAACGTACACAGCCTCTCCTGCTGAATCTGGCCATAGCTCAACACCGAAATTGCGAACGTCCAGCGATTGCTCCTACACTAAAGGTGCCAGCCCTGAAAGCTCTTGCTGGTCCTCATCTCCCACTGGTAACCTCTCAAACGAACCACAAACACTTGGGCTCTGAACTTGTTTAGCCTACTAAAACTTCCAACGTACACAGCCTCTCCTGCTCAATCTGGCCAGAGCTCAACACCGAAATTGCGAACGTCCAGCGATTGCTCCTACACTAAAGGTGCCAGCCCTGAAAGCTCTTCCTGGTCCTCATCTCCCACTGGTAACCTCTCAAACGAACCACAAACACTTGGGCTCTGAACTTGTTTAGCCTACTAAAACTTCCAACGTACACAGCCTCTCCTGCTCAATCTGGCCAGGGCTCAACACCGAAATGGCGAACGTCCAGCGATTGCTCCTACACTAAAGGTGCCAGCCCTGAAAACTCTTGCTGGTCCTCATCTCCCACTGGTAACCTCTCAAACGAACCACAAACACTTGGCCTCTGAACTTGTTTAGCCTACTAAAACTTCCAACGTACACAGCCTCTCCTGCTCAATCTGGCCAAAATTCAACACCGAAATTGCGAACGTCCAGCGATTGCTCCTACACTAAAGGTGCCAGCCCTGAAAGCTCTTGCTGGTCCTCATCTCCCACTGGTAACCTCTCAAACGAACCACAAACACTTGGCCTCTGAACTTGTTTAGCCTACTAAAACTTCCAACGTACACAGCCTCTCCTGCTCAATCTGGCCAGAGCTCAACACCGAAATTGCGAACGTCCAGCGATTGCTCCTACACTAAAGGTGCCAGCCCTGAAAGCTCTTCCTGGTCCTCATCTCCCACTGGTAACCTGTCAAACGAACCACAAACACTTGGCCTCTGAACTTGTTTAGACACTCAAAGGTCCAGACGTATCATCGCTTCCTTTCGCTAATTCACGTCAGAGCTCAACACCGAAATTGTAAACGTCCAGCGATTGCTCCTACACTAAAGGTGCCAGCCCTGAAAGCTCTTGCTGGTCCTCATCTCCCACTGGTAACCTCTCAAACGAACCACAAACACTTGGCCTCTGAACTTGTTTAGCCTACTAAAACTTCCAACGTACAAAGCCTCTCCTGCTCAATCTGGCCAGAGCTCAACACTGAAATTGCGAACGTCCAGCGATTGCTCCTACACTAAAGGTGCCAGCCCTGAAAGCTCTTGCTGGTCCTCATCTCCCACTGGTAACCTCTCAAACGAACCACAAACACTTGGGCTCTGAACTTGTTTAGCCTACTAAAACTTCCAACGTACACAGCCTCTCCTGCTCAATCTGGCCAGAGCTCAACACCGAAATTGCGAACGTCCAGCGATTGCTCCTACACTAAAGGTGCCAGCCCTGAAAGCTCTTCCTGGTCCTCATCTCCCACTGGTAACCTCTCAAACGAACCACAAACACTTGGGCTCTGAACTTGTTTAGCCTACTAAAACTTCCAACGTACACAGCCTCTCCTGCTCAATCTGGCCAGAGCTCAACACCGAAATTGCGAACGTCCAGCGATTGCTCCTACACTAAAGGTGCCAGCCCTGAAAGCTCTTGCTGGTCCTCATCTCCCACTGGTAACCTCTCAAACGAACCACAAACACTTGGGCTCTGAACTTGTTTAGCCTACTAAAACTTCCAACGTACACAGCCTCTCCTGCTCAATGTGGTCAAAATTTAACACCGAAATTGCGAACGTCCAGCGATTGCTCCTACACTAAAGGTGCCAGCCCTGAAAGCTCTTGCTGGTCCGCATCTCCCACTGGTAACCTCTCAAAGGAACCACAAATGCTTGGCCTCTGAACTTGTTCAGCCTACTAAAACTTCCAACGTACACAGCCTCTCCTGCTCTATATGGTCAAAATTCAACACCGAAATTGCGAACGTCCAGCGATTGCTCCTACACTAAAGTTGCCAGCCCTGAAAGCTCTTGCTGGTCCTCATCTCCCACTGGTAACCTCTCAAACGAACCACAAAGACTTGGGCTCTGAACTTGTTTAGGCTACTAAAACTTCCAACGTACACAGCCTCTCCTGCTCAATCTGGCCAGAGCTCAACACCGAAATTGCGAACGTCCAGCGATTGCTCCTACACTAAAGGTGCCAGCCCTGAAAGCTCTTGCTGGTCCGCATCTCCCACTGGTAACCTCTCAAACGAACCACAAACACTTGGGCTCTGAACTTGTTTAGACACTCAAAGGTCCAGATGTATCATCGCTTCCTTTCGGTAATTCACGTCAGAGCTGAACACCGAAATTGCGAAAGTCTAGCGATTCCTCCTACACTAAAGGTGCCAGCCCTGAAAGCTCTTGCTGGTCCTCATCTCCCACTGGTAACCTCTCAAACGAACCACAAACACTTGGCCTCTGAACTTGTTTAGACACTGAAATGTCCAGACGTATCATCGCTTCCTTTCGCTAATTCACGTCAGAGCTCAACACCGAAATTGCGAACGTCCAGCGATTGCTCCTACACTAAAGGTGCCAGCCCTGAAAGCTCTTGCTGGTCCGCATCTCCCACTGGTAACCTCTCAAACGAACCACAAACACTTGGCCTCTGAACTTGTTTAGCCTACTAAAACTTCCAACGTACACAGCCTCTCCTGCTCAATCTGGCCAGAGCTCAACACCGAAATTGCGAACGTCCAGCGATTGCTCCTACACTAAAGGTGCCAGCCCTGAAAGCTCTTCCTGATCCTCATCTCCCACTGGTAACCTGTCAAACGAACCACAAACACTTGGCCTCTAAAGTTGTTTAGACACTGAAATGTCTAGAAGTATCATCGCTCCCTTTCGATAATTCACGTCAGAGCTCAACACCGAAATTGCGAACGTCCAGCGATTGCTCCTACACTAAAGGTGCCAGCCCTGAAAGCTCTTGCTGGTCCTCATCTCCCACTGGTAACCTCTCAAACGAACCACAAACACTTGGGCTCTGAACTTGTTTAGCCTACTAAAACTTCCAACGTACACAGCCTCTCCTGCTCAATCTGGCCAAAATTCAACACCGAAATTGCGAACATCCAGCGATTGCTCCTACACTAAAGTTGCCAGCCCTGAAAGCTCTTGCTGGTCCTCATCTCCCACTGGTAACCTCTCAAACGAACCACAAAGACTTGGGCTCTGAACTTGTTTAGGCTACTAAAACTTCCAACGTACACAGCCTCTCCTGCTCAATCTGGCCAGAGCTCAACACCGAAATTGCGAACGTCCAGCGATTGCTCCTACACTAAAGGTGCCAGCCCTGAAAGCTCTTGCTGGTCCGCATCTCCCACTGGTAACCTCTCAAACGAACCACAAACACTTGGCCTCTGAACTTGTTTAGACACTCAAAGGTCCAGACGTATCATCGCTTCCTTTCGCTAATTCACGTCAGAGCTCAACGCCGAAATTGCGAACGTCCAGCGATTGCTCCTACACTAATGGTGCCAGCCCTGAAAGCTCTTGCTGGTCCTCATCTCCCACTGGTAACCTCTCAAACGAACCACAAACACTTGGCCTCTGAACTTGTTTAGCCTACTAAAACTTCCAACGTACACAGCCTCTCCTGCTGAATCTGTCCAGAGCTCAACACCGAAATTGCGAACGTCCAGCGATTGCTCCTACACTAAAGGTGCCAGCCCTGAAAGCTCTTGCTGGTCCGCATCTCCCACTGGTAACCTCTCAAACGAACCACAAACACTTGGCCTCTGAACTTGTTTAGACACTCAAAGGTCCAGACGTATCATCGCTTCCTTTCGGTAATTCACGTCAGAGCTCAACACCGAAATTGCGAACGTCCAGCGATTGCTCCTACACTAAAGGTGCCAGCCCTGAAAGCTCTTGCTGGTCCTCATCTCCCACTGGTAACCTCTCAAACGAACCACAAACACTTGGGCTCTGAACTTGTTTAGCCTACTAAAACTTCCAACGTACACAGCCTCTCCTGCTCAATCTGGCCAAAATTCAACACCGAAATTGCGAACATCCAGCGATTGCTCCTACACTAATGGTGCCAGCCCTGAAAGCTCTTGCTGGTCCTCATCTCCCACTGGTAACCTCTCAAACGAACCACAAACACTTGGCCTCTGAACTTGTTTAGCCTACTAAAACTTCCAACGTACACAGCCTCTCCTGCTCAATCTGGCCAGAGCTCAACACCGAAATTGCGAACGTCCAGCGATTGCTCCTACACTAAAGGTGCCAGCCCTGAAAGCTCTTGCTGGTCCTCATCTCCCACTGGTAACCTCTCAAACGAACCACAAACACTTGGGCTCTGAACTTGTTTAGGCTACTACAACTTCCAACGTACACAGCCTCTCCTGCTCAATCTGGCCAGAGCTCAACACCGAAATTGCGAACGTCCAGCGATTGCTCCTACACTAAAGGTGCCAGCCGTGAAAGCTCTTGCTGGTCCTCATCTCCCACTGGTAACCTCTCAAACGAACCACAAACACTTGGGCTCTGAACTTGTTTAGCCTACTACAACTTCCAACGTACACAGCCTCTCCTGCTCAATCTGGCCAGAGCTCAACACCGAAATTACGAACGTCCAGCGATTGCTCCTACATTAAAGGTGCCAGCCCTGAAAGCTCTTGCTGGTCCTCATCTCCCACTGGTAACCTCTTAAACGAACCACAAACACTTGGCCTCTGAACTTGTTTAGCCTACTAAAACTTCCAACGTACACAGCCTCTCCTGCTCAATCTGGCCAGAGCTCAACACCGAAATTGCGAACGTCCAGCGATTGCTCCTACACTAAAGTTGCCAGCCCTGAAAGCTCTTGCTGGTCCTCATCTCCCACTGGTAACCTCTCAAACGAACCACAAACACTTGGCCTCTGAACTTGTTTAGACACTCAAAGGTCCAGACGTATCATCGCTTCCTTTCGCTAATTCACGTCAGAGCTCAACGCCGAAATTGCGAACGTCCAGCGATTGCTCCTACACTAATGGTGCCAGCCCTGAAAGCTCTTGCTGGTCCTCATCTCCCACTGGTAACCTCTCAAACGAACCACAAACACTTGGCCTCTGAACTTGTTTAGCCTACTAAAACTTCCAACGTACACAGCCTCTCCTGCTGAATCTGGCCAGAGCTCAACACCGAAATTGCGAACGTCCAGCGATTGCTCCTACACTAAAGGTGCCAGCCCTGAAAGCTCTTGCTGGTCCTCATCTCCCACTGGTAACCTCTCAAACGAACCACAAACACTTGGGCTCTGAACTTGTTTAGGCTACTACAACTTCCAACGTACACAGCCTCTCCTGCTCAATCTGGCCAGAGCTCAACACCGAAATTGCGAACGTCCAGCGATTGCTCCTACACTAAAGGTGCCAGCCCTGAAAGCTCTTGCTGGTCCTCATCTCCCACTGGTAACCTCTCAAACGAACCACAAACACTTGGGCTCTGAACTTGTTTAGCCTACTAAAACTTCAACGTACACAGCCTCTCCTGCTCAATCTGGCCAGAGCTCAACACCGAAATTACGAACGTCCAGCGATTGCTCCTACATTAAAGGTGCCAGCCCTGAAAGCTCTTGCTGGTCCTCATCTCCACTGGTAACCTCTTAAACGAACCACAAACACTTGGCCTCTGAACTTGTTTAGCCTACTAAAACTTCCAACGTACACAGCCTCTCCTGCTCAATCTGGCCAGAGCTCAACACCGAAATTGCGAACGTCCAGCGATTGCTCCTACACTAAAGTTGCCAGCCCTGAAAGCTCTTGCTGGTCCTCATCTCCCACTGGTAACCTGTCAAATGAACCACAAAGACTTGGCCTCTGAACTTGTTTAGTCACTCAAAGGTCCAGACGTATCATCGCTTCCTTTCGCTAATTCACGTCAGAGCTCAACACCGAAATTGCGAACGTCCAGCGATTGCTCCTACACTAAAGGTGCCAGCCCTGAAAGCTCTTGCTGGTCCTCATCTCCCACTGGTAACCTCTCAAACGAACCACAAACACTTGGCCTCTGAACTTGTTTAGCCTACTAAAACTTCCAACGTACACAGCCTCTCCTGCTCAATCTGGCCAGAGCTCAACACCGAAATTGCGAACGTCCAGCGATTGCTCCTACACTAAAGGTGCCAGCCCTGAAAGCTCTTCCTGATCCTCATCTCCCACTGGTAACCTGTCAAACGAACCACAAACACTTGGCCTCTAAAGTTGTTTAGACACTGAAATGTCTAGAAGTATCATCGCTCCCTTTCGATAATTCACGTCAGAGCTCAACACCGAAATTGCGAACGTCCAGCGATTGCTCCTACACTAAAGGTGCCAGCCCTGAAAGCTCTTGCTGGTCCTCATCTCCCACTGGTAACCTCTCAAACGAACCACAAACACTTGGGCTCTGAACTTGTTTAGCCTACTAAAACTTCCAACGTACACAGCCTCTCCTGCTCAATCTGGCCAAAATTCAACACCGAAATTGCGAACATCCAGCGATTGCTCCTACACTAAAGTTGCCAGCCCTGAAAGCTCTTGCTGGTCCTCATCTCCCACTGGTAACCTCTCAAACGAACCACAAAGACTTGGGCTCTGAACTTGTTTAGGCTACTAAAACTTCCAACGTACACAGCCTCTCCTGCTCAATCTGGCCAGAGCTCAACACCGAAATTGCGAACGTCCAGCGATTGCTCCTACACTAAAGGTGCCAGCCCTGAAAGCTCTTGCTGGTCCGCATCTCCCACTGGTAACCTCTCAAACGAACCACAAACACTTGGCCTCTGAACTTGTTTAGACACTCAAAGGTCCAGACGTATCATCGCTTCCTTTCGCTAATTCACGTCAGAGCTCAACGCCGAAATTGCGAACGTCCAGCGATTGCTCCTACACTAATGGTGCCAGCCCTGAAAGCTCTTGCTGGTCCTCATCTCCCACTGGTAACCTCTCAAACGAACCACAAACACTTGGCCTCTGAACTTGTTTAGCCTACTAAAACTTCCAACGTACACAGCCTCTCCTGCTGAATCTGGCCAGAGCTCAACACCGAAATTGCGAACGTCCAGCGATTGCTCCTACACTAAAGGTGCCAGCCCTGAAAGCTCTTGCTGGTCCGCATCTCCCACTGGTAACCTCTCAAACGAACCACAAACACTTGGCCTCTGAACTTGTTTAGACACTCAAAGGTCCAGACGTATCATCGCTTCCTTTCGGTAATTCACGTCAGAGCTCAACACCGAAATTGCGAACGTCCAGCGATTGCTCCTACACTAAAGGTGCCAGCCCTGAAAGCTCTTGCTGGTCCTCATCTCCCACTGGTAACCTCTCAAACGAACCACAAACACTTGGGCTCTGAACTTGTTTAGCCTACTAAAACTTCCAACGTACACAGCCTCTCCTGCTCAATCTGGCCAAAATTCAACACCGAAATTGCGAACATCCAGCGATTGCTCCTACACTAAAGTTGCCAGCCCTGAAAGCTCTTGCTGGTCCTCATCTCCCACTGGTAACCTCTCAAACGAACCACAAACACTTGGGCTCTGAACTTGTTTAGGCTACTACAACTTCCAACGTACACAGCCTCTCCTGCTCAATCTGGCCAGAGCTCAACACCGAAATTGCGAACGTCCAGCGATTGCTCCTACACTAAAGGTGCCAGCCGTGAAAGCTCTTGCTGGTCCTCATCTCCCACTGGTAACCTCTTAAACGAACCACAAACACTTGGCCTCTGAACTTGTTTAGCCTACTAAAACTTCCAACGTACACAGCCTCTCCTGCTCAATCTGGCAGAGCTCAACACCGAAATTGCGAACGTCCAGCGATTGCTCCTACACTAAAGTTGCCAGCCCTGAAAGCTCTTGCTGGTCCTCATCTCCCACTGGTAACCTGTCAAATGAACCACAAAGACTTGGCCTCTGAACTTGTTTAGTCACTCAAAGGTCCAGACGTATCATCGCTTCCTTTCGCTAATTCACGTCAGAGCTCAACACCGAAATTGCGAACGTCCAGCGATTGCTCCTACACTAAAGGTGCCAGCCCTGAAAGCTCTTGCTGGTCCTCATCTCCCACTGGTAACCTCTCAAACGAACCACAAACACTTGGGCTCTGAAGTTGTTTAGGCTACTAAAACTTCCAACGTACACAGCCTCTCCTGCTGAATCTGGCCAGAGCTCAACACCGAAATTGCGAACGTCCAGCGATTGCTCCTACACTAAAGGTGCCAGCCCTGAAAGCTCTTGCTGGTCCTCATCTCCCACTGGTAACCTCTCAAACGAACCACAAACACTTGGCCTCTGAACTTGTTTAGGCTACTAAAACTTCCAACGTACACAGCCTCTCCTGCTCAATCTGGCCAGAGCTCAACACCGAAATTGCGAACGTCCAGCGATTGCTCCTACACTAAAGGTGCCAGCCCTGAAAGCTCTTCCTGGTCCTCATCTCCCACTGGTAACCTCTCAAACGAACCACAAACACTTGGCCTCTGAACTTGTTTAGCCTACTAAAACTTCCAACGTACACAGACTCTCCTGTTCAATCTGGCCAGAGCTCAACACCGAAATTGCGAACGTCCAGCGATTGCTCCTACACTAAAGGTGCCAGCCCTGAAAGCTCTTGCTGGTCCTCATCTCCCACTGGTAACCTCTCAAACGAACCACAAACACTTGGCCTCTGAACTTGTTTAGCCTACTAAAACTTCCAACGTACACAGCCTCTCCTGCTCTATATGGTCAAAATTCAACACCGAAATTGCGAACGTCCAGCGATTGCTCCTACACTAAAGGTGCCAGCCCTGAAAGCTCTTGCTGGTCCTCATCTCCCACTGGTAACCTCTTAAACGAACCACAAACACTTGGGCTCTGAACTTGTTTAGCCTACTAAAACTTCCAACGTACACAGCCTCTCCTGCTCAATCTGGCCAGAGCTCAACACCGAAATTGCGAACGTCCAGCGATTGCTCCTACACTAAAGGTGCCAGCCCTGAAAGCTCTTGCTGGTCCTCATCTCCCACTGGTAACCTGTCAAACGAACCACAAACACTTGGGCTCTGAACTTGTTTAGACACTCAAAGGTCCAGACGTATCATCGCTTCCTTTCGCTAATTCACGTCAGAGCTCAACACCGAAATTGTAAACGTCCAGCGATTGCTCCTACACTAAAGGTGCCAGCCCTGAAAGCTCTTGCTGGTCCTCATCTCCCACTGGTAACCTCTCAAACGAACCACAAACACTTGGGCTCTGAACTTGTTTAGCCTACTACAACTTCCAACGTACACAGCCTCTCCTGCTCAATCTGGCCAGAGCTCAACACCGAAATTGCGAACGTCCAGTGATTGCTCCTACACTAAAGGTGCCAGCCCTGAAAGCTCTTGCTGGTCCTCATCTCCCACTGGTAACCTCTCAAACGAACCACAAACACTTGGGCTATGAACTTGTTTAGCCTACTAAAACTTCCAACGTACAAAGCCTCTCCTGCTCAATCTGGCCAGAGCTCAACACTGAAATTGCGAACGTCCAGCGATTGCTCCTACACTAAAGGTGCCAGCCCTGAAAGCTCTTGCTGGTCCTCATCTCCCACTGGTAACCTCTCAAACGAACCACAAACACTTGGGCTCTGAACTTGTTTAGCCTACTAAAACTTCCAATGTACACAGCCTCTCCTGCTCAATCTGGCCAGAGCTCAACACCAAAATTGCGAACGTCCAGCGATTGCTCCTACACTAAAGGTGCCAGCCCTGAAAGCTCTTCCTGGTCCTCATCTCCCACTGGTAACCTCTCAAACGAACCACGAACACTTGGCCTCTGAACTTGTTTAGCCTACTACAACTTCCAACGTACACAGCCTCTCCTGCTCAATCTGGCCAAAATTCAACACCGAAATTGCGAACGTCCAGCGATTGCTCCTACACTAAAGGTGCCAGCCCTGAAAGCTCTTGCTGGTCCTCATCTCCCACTGGTAACCTCTTAAACGAACCACAAACACTTGGGCTCTAAAGTTGTTTAGACACTGAAATGTCTAGACGTATCATCGCTCCCTTTCGATAATTCACGTCAGAGCTCAACACCGAAATTGCGAACGTCCAGCGATTGCTCCTACACTAAAGGTGCCAGCCCTGAAAGCTCTTGCTGGTCCTCATCTCCCACTGGTAACCTCTCAAACGAACCACAAACACTTGGGCTCTGAACTTGTTTAGCCTACTAAAACTTCCAACGTACACAGCCTCTCCTGCTCAATCTGGCCAAAATTCAACACCGAAATTGCGAACATCCAGCGATTGCTCCTACACTAAAGTTGCCAGCCCTGAAAGCTCTTGCTGGTCCTCATCTCCCACTGGTAACCTCTCAAACGAACCACAAATGCTTGGGCTCTGAACTTGTTTAGGCTACTAAAACTTCCAACGTACACAGCCTCTCCTGCTCAATCTGGCCAGAGCTCAACACCGAAATTGCGAACGTCCAGCGATTGCTCCTACACTAAGGTGCCAGCCCTGAAAGCTCTTGCTGGTCCGCATCTCCCACTGGTAACCTCTCAAACGAACCACAAACACTTGGCCTCTGAACTTGTTTAGACACTCAAAGGTCCAGACGTATCATCGCTTCCTTTCGCTAATTCACGTCAGAGCTCAACGCCGAAATTGCGAACGTCCAGCGATTGCTCCTACACTAATGGTGCCAGCCCTGAAAGCTCTTGCTGGTCCTCATCTCCCACTGGTAACCTCTCAAACGAACCACAAACACTTGGGCTCTGAACTTGTTTAGCCTACTAAAACTTCCAACGTACACAGCCTCTCCTGCTGAATCTGGCCAGAGCTCAACACCGAAATTGCGAACGTCCAGCGATTGCTCCTACACTAAAGGTGCCAGCCCTGAAAGCTCTTGCTGGTCCTCATCTCCCACTGGTAACCTCTCAAACGAACCACAAACACTTGGGCTCTGAACTTGTTTAGGCTACTACAACTTCCAACGTACACAGCCTCTCCTGCTCAATCTGGCCAGAGCTCAACACCGAAATTGCGAACGTCCAGCGATTGCTCCTACACTAAAGGTGCCAGCCGTGAAAGCTCTTGCTGGTCCTCATCTCCCACTGGTAACCTCTCAAACGAACCACAAACACTTGGGCTCTGAACTTGTTTAGCCTACTACAACTTCCAACGTACACAGCCTCTCCTGCTCAATCTGGCCAGAGCTCAACACCGAAATTACGAACGTCCAGCGATTGCTCCTACATTAAAGGTGCCAGCCCTGAAAGCTCTTGCTGGTCCTCATCTCCCACTGGTAACCTCTTAAACGAACCACAAACACATGGCCTCTGAACTTGTTTAGCCTACTAAAACTTCCAACGTACACAGCCTCTCCTGCTCAATCTGGCCAGAGCTCAACACCGAAATTGCGAACGTCCAGCGATTGCTCCTACACTAAAGGTGCCAGCCCTGAAAGCTCTTGCTGGTCCTCATCTCCCACTGGTAACCTCTCAAATGAACCACAAAGACTTGGCCTCTGAACTTGTTTAGTCACTCAAAGGTCCAGACGTATCATCGCTTCCTTTCGCTAATTTACGTCAGAGCTCAACACCGAAATTGTAAACGTCCAGCGATTGCTCCTACACTAAAGGTGCCAGCCCTGAAAGCTCTTGCTGGTCCTCATCTCCCACTGGTAACCTCTCAAACGAACCACAAACACTTGGGCTCTGAAGTTGTTTAGCCTACTAAAACTTCCAACGTACACAGCCTCTCCTGCTGAATCTGGCCAGAGCTCAACACCGAAATTGCGAACGTCCAGCGATTGCTCCTACACTAAAGGTGCCAGCCCTGAAAGCTCTTGCTGGTCCTCATCTCCCACTGGTAACCTCTCAAACGAACCACAAACACTTGGCCTCTGAACTTGTTTAGGCTACTAAAACTTCCAACGTACACAGCCTCTCCTGCTCAATCTGGACAGAGCTCAACACCGAAATTGCGAACGTCCAGCGATTGCTCCTACACTAAAGGTGCCAGCCCTGAAAGCTCTTGCTGGTCCTCATCTCCCACTGGTAACCTCTCAAACGAACCACAAACCACTTGGGCTCTGAACTTGTTTAGCCTACTACAACTTCCAACGTACACAGCCTCTCCTGCTCAATCTGGCCAGAGCTCAACACCGACATTGCGAACGTCCAGCGATTGCTCCTACACTAAAGGTGCCAGCCCTGAAAACTCTTGCTGGTCCTCATCTCCCACTGGTAACCTCTCAAACGAACCACAAACACTTGGCCCCTGAACTTGTTTAGACACTCAAAGGTCCAGATGTATCATCGCTTCCTTTCGCTAATTCACGTCAGAGCTCAACACCGAAATTGCGAACGTCCAGCGATTGCTCCTACACTAAAGGTGCCAGCCCTGAAAGCTCTTGCTGGTCCGCATCTCTCACTGGTAACCTCTCAAACGAACCACAAACCCTTGGGCTCTGAACTTGTTTAGACACTGAAATGTCCAGACGTATCATCGCTTCCTTTCGCTAATTCACGTCAGAGCTCAACGCCGAAATTGCGAACGTCCAGGGATTGCTCCTACACTAAAGGTGCCAGCCCTGAAAGCTCTTGCTGGTCCTCATCTCCCACTGGTAACCTCTCAAACGAACCACAAATGCTTGGCCTCTGAACTTCTTTACCCTACTAAAACTCCGAACGTACACAGCCTCTCCTGCTCTATATGGTCAAAATTCAACACCGAAATTGCGAACGTCCAGCGATTGCTCCTACACTAAAGGTGCCAGCCCTGAAAGCTCTTGCTGGTCCTCATCTCCCACTGGCAACCTCTCAACGAACCACAAACACTTGGGCTCTGAACATGTTTAGGCTACTAAAACTTCCAACGTACACAGCCTCTCCTGCTCAATCTGGCCAGAGCTCAACACCGGAAATTGCAAACGTCCAGCGATTGCTCCTACACTAAAGGTGCCAGCCCTGAAAGCTCTTGCTGGTCCTCATCTCCCACTGGTAACCTCTCAAACGAACCACAAACACTTGGGCTCTGAACTTGTTTAGCCTACTAAAACTTCCAACGTACACAGCCTCTCCTGCTCAATCTGGCCAGAGCTCAACACCGAAATTGCGAACGTCCAGCGATTGCTCCTACACTAAAGGTGCCAGCCCTGAAAGCTCTTGCTGGTCCTCATCTCCCACTGGTAACCTCTCAAACGAACCACAAACACTTGGGCTCTGAACTTGTTTAGCCTACTAAAACTTCCAACGTACACAGCCTCTCCTGCTCAATCTGGCCAGAGCT
Source organism: Gavia stellata (assembly GCF_030936135.1). NCBI lineage: Eukaryota > Metazoa > Chordata > Aves > Gaviiformes > Gaviidae > Gavia > Gavia stellata. The sequence goes on from NW_026777377.1 coordinate 49,738, forward strand.
CAACACCGAAATTGCGAACGTCCAGCGATTGCTCCTACACTAAAGGTGCCAGCCCTGAAAGCTCTTGCTGGTCCTCATCTCCA